>NC_080465.1:8457639-8757639 GCF_028018845.1 Melospiza georgiana
ATTTTACTATCCATAAGGAATGATGGGAGCATTATGTTCAAAAGTGCAGAAAGTTGAAAACATTGATGCTTCAGAAATACCAGTATTAGAAACATATTTTTATAATCAGAAGGAAAAGGGCAGCATGAAACATAGATGGCAAAAACCACTCAGAGTCTTGTCTACGAGTCTGATGAGATTTATGATCTGTGGTCCTGGCCCATGCATTTTTGCAATGCTGAAAAAGCAAACACAAGGTAATGGAAAACAATTATGAGTCATTCCTTTACTTCAGAGGTGATTAATGTGACACGGTCAAGTTAAATCCTCCGAAGAGACATCAGCTATGTTTTCCATTGATGGGTTTTGTTAGCATGTGTTTGATACGCTTCCACAGGAGATTTTAATTTCCTGCTAAAAGATATGGTTCATGATCAAAACCAAGGTATACATAAATACTAGCTTGTAAGTATCAGCTTGTAAGACTGATGGTTTTCTTCAGCAAATGATAAGGAAATCTTTAGTTTTATGACACAAACAACTCTGAAGTAAAGCATGCGGAAGTGAATTGAGATATTCTAATGGACTAGGCTGCAAAGGATCTAATAGCATCTCATCAGACCACCATATTCCTGGTCTGTGTGTACTTGCATTTAAAATCTGAAAATATTTGTTGTTCTAAGTGAAAGAAAGAGTGGCATTCAGAAACATAGGGCAACAAAAAGGATGAGCTCAAAAAATACAGAGGGCCTTGGAAAGGGCTGCCAAATAAAACTATCTAAAGCCCACATCCACAAAACTGGATTGTCACTTTGGGCTTGCAAGCATTATTGAACACTGATCTGGCTCCTGTAGATATTTGCAAACCTACTGGTGTCACTGCAGAGGGCACAAAGTTACATTTAGCCCCTCATAGTTTCCCTTGATGTGTGCACTTGATGTGTGTCACTTAAGGTATTAATCCAAGAGCTTAAAACTGTCTTTCATCCAGTTTGTCTCCAATTTCTAATGGGAAACATGTCCTAGGGTTGCTTTGCCACCACCCCCAGCACTTCCGTCCTAAAATGCCTCCATTCAGAGTTTTGATTCCACTTTTGTGTGTGCTAAGTTAGCCCAGCTCTTCTATTGCCTTTCTCAGTTTCAGCAAATCTTGTTGGAGCAACATCTTCTCTGGATGGGAGCTGTGCCCAGAGGTTCTCTCCAGTGTAACCGAGTCTAGTTTTGTGGCTCGGCTGGATGGAAGTGTTTTGCAGAAGTTATTTCAAATTTTGTCTACTCTTACCTGTCATCAGGATGTCAACTCTCAACTCACATCCCATTTCTGTGCTTAGAGAGGCAGAAGATTGGTTATATGAAACTCATTTTTGATGTATTGAGTGCAGTTGTATTCTAAGGTTACAAAATCAGGTGCTGTCCTACAACTCAAAGCTTGAGGTAAATGTGTTCCTTGGGATGTGAATGCCATCCAGGCAAAGTCTGTTCACTCCTTGTTTTCCTCCATTTCCTTAATATCAGAGATAGGTGAACTCAGGGCTTCCACATACACAGATGTGTCTTGGTTCATTGTACTGCTGCAGAGGGATACATCTGTATTGAATTAACCATTTGCAGAAGTATTTAGCATTTTATGGTCAGTTTGTTCCTAGGAAAATATTGGAAAAGCTCAGTGATCTCAGGGTTTATCTGACACTTAATGAACAGTTTTTTGGACACATTCATTTTGGCATTTGGAAATGGATGACTCATTTATAATACATTTTTAGGGGCATTTCAGCAGCTTTTTCCCACTTTGCCCCCTTCACTTTTCACAGTTCCTTTTTTTTTTCCCCTAGACTTCACCCATAGCTACCTATATCCATATTCACCATATGTGTAGTGCTTGGGTTTCAAAGGGTCAATGCTGTTCCATTCTGTGTGGCAAATAAGCTGTTGGTGGCACTTCAGGACCGGATTTAGGGTTTGGTGGCCCTGGAAAGGGGAGAGCTGAGCAAGCCAGTGGGGCTCAGCTCCTTCTGGCATTATTCTGCCACGTGGACTGCAGTACTGTGACTCCTGCTTAAACCCCTGCTAAAAGCCTGTGTTTATTCTGCAGGTAAATTCCTTTTCCAAGTCAACATTTCCCAGATTGCTCTCTGTCACCTACTTGTTGTTCTTCCCCATGGAGAGCTTCTGATACTAAAATTCTCTCTGTCAAGACATACAATTTAGTACATTCTTTGCGTCAACCCTGAGTATATTGTGTCTTTGCTTTGTCTTGTTCTCACATTACTCACTAATAAAGATAGTTCTTATTCTCTATCAGAATTATTGTTCAGGAACACATAGTGGGACAGATCTCTGAGGATTAAATTCCTAGGTAGTGTTCCAAGGTTTCCTGGTTTCCCGGTTCTCTGTTGTAGATAAGGATCAACATACGAATAAGATTTTTTCTCAGGTCCATGTTAATCTCAGCTCTTGGGCACTGTTTTCTTGCTTTGTGGGGAAAGTGTGAAGTGGGTGAGTACATCCTCCTTTATTCACCCAACTATTTCTCTTATCTGGTGTTTTTAGTATCCAGACAGTATAACTGGAGTTTTTTCCTATCTTCATTTCTCTTTTTTGTGGTTTTGTTTTGTTCTGTGGCGTGGGTTCTTGTTTCTGTGTGCAGCTTTTTCTTTTCTTCTCTGTTTGTATGTTTGGGGCTTTTTTGCCAGCTTTTGGTGTTACTATTTATGCAACCTTTATTCTTAACTTTGATCTGATATTTAGGAAGTTTGCTCTATTTTTGCAGGATCCCAAGCATCAGATGTTAGCCTGTACTTATTCCTCTAGTACTGCTCTGTTACACTGATGATCCACAGAGGAAGAATTGCTTTAAATGTGCTGCCCACTAAAGATAAAGATAGCTCTTAATTCACCTTTTTCCCGAGAGACATCTTCAGGCTGTGAAAACTTTTAGGAGAGATATAAAGTGATAGAGAGTTTCTCATAAAAGAGAGGCCAAAGGCTGCTTGAACTAAAGCAAAGCAACATGGCATTTCAGTCCCAAAGATTTTTGCCTCTCCTTGCAAAGACCTGAAATGTAGTCAAAGGATGAAACTGAATCTTGAATTTATAGACACGTGGTTACTTACAACTTGCAGACAGAACTACAGAATATGGCCTTGCTGGTGAAGTTTGAAGATAGCCAAGAAGCATCCCTCTGATGCAATGTCCAAGAGAGATGGCTTTTTTGCTTCAGGAATGTCTGAGAGTACTTTGGTGCTTCTGTCTTTTTCTGAAGGACAGATAGTTTCTTGTGCTCACCTAAATTGCTTTTTATATCTTTTCAAATTGATATGAATTCATAACCTTAGTCCTTGGGGTCTGTTGCTGATTTGGAGTTGGGACCAGGGTCAGAGGTGGGAGGATAGAGAAATTTTACTTGAGTGGAATTCATTTGACCACAAAGTGCTATCAAATTATTTATCAAGTGTCACATATATGAAAAGAACTGTAGTGTTTCAGGGATCTGGCAATATCTAAGAGGGTGACAGAAAGGTAATAAATTTTACAGGGACCTAAACTATTACAGAATCCTGTCTACTGCCTCTGTTAAGACCCATTCTAAAGGCATTACATCAGCTTAAATAGAGGGAGTACTTGCTCACATCCCCTGTTGGGTCTAGAAAGTTAAATGGTCAGCAGAGGCAGGGGACAGATAAAAAATTATCTGCTTCTTTGAAGTCCACCAACCTTCATCTGTGAAGTTATCTTAGTCCATTGTAAAAACTTTAAAAAGTCAGTATGTGACAGTAGTGTCTAGTAATTTAAGTAAAAGAGAAGAAGAGGATCTACTCTCTGACAGTAATAAAATTCACATACCAGGCAGTTTTTATTCTTTGATCCATAAAAGCCAGGTATTCAAAGTACAGCTTCATTGTCTGCCTCATTAGCTAAAATGGAGCCTAAATTGAAAGGGAAACAAAGTGTTTGTGTGTTTTGGTACATCTTTTAATATAGATAATCTATTCAAGGGAAATCAACCAAGCAGACTGCTTTTGGAGAGTGGATGTCTGAAAGGAATAGCACTCACATCCCAAGACTTCTGTTTTATAATCATACCCCCCCTTGAATACTAAATATGTAGCTAATTGTGATAGAAAAATAAATAATTGTCTAAGAATTTACATTGTTACAATATAAATAATAAGATTATGGCCCTTAAATTCAGTTGAGATCCAGATTTGTTATGTAGAGTCTATTTTTAATAATGTTTGTTATGTCTTTTGAATCCAGTTTTGTCCTCATTAGGGAACCAGAGGTGCTGTCACATAGAATTTCTTGAGGAAGGGATATCCAGTGTCAGTTCCACAGCAGCAAAAGTAAAAAATGAGCACAGGCAGGTCAAAGCAGTGTTGTGCAGAGACACCTGGGTGAGCTGGGGCTGAAGTAGCTGCAGAAGAACATCTCACTACAGAATAATATATTTTGCTTCTCAGCAGAGTTGTGTAGCCAGAAGCAGAAGCAGGTGAAAGTAGCTCTGAATAGGCCTGCAGTCAGCCATGAGGATGTTTGTCATTATTGCAATGTAATAAGAACCCTTTTCTGGTTTCCTCTGCTGTGTTGATGTAGGATTCACTTAGTCTTGGCAGTCTGTAAGATGTTGAAACAAGAATATTGTTTTAACTAAAATAATGGTTTAAGATCACAAATTTTTGGAGACCAGTGGTGACAAATTTAAAACTTTGAAAGAATTGTTTGTATTCTTCCCCCTCTCCTCTACTGGCTTTGTAAGTAATTTTAAAACAATTTCCATTTTCTTTTCTTATATAGCTGGTCACTCATGCAGGATTCAGGATTCTGTGTGGAGCACTTTTTATTTGCACTTGATTTTATCTGACTTGTATCTGACTTTTTATACTTTCTTTAACTTTTGGAATAGGATTACTTGTACAACGACAGAGAAAGGCAGCCCAGATTCTGAAAGGGGCCTGTGGGTACTACTCTCCTGTGAACTGAAATAATTCTGGTTTGCACTGAGAATGCTTACTTATTTGTCAAGCTTCCAGGAGAGAGGTGGCAGAGGCAAATGCTCTGACTGCTGAACTTCAGCTGGGTGCTATTCATCAGGATCGTGTCATGCTAAGAGCTGCCGCAGAGCTCACTCTTGAGGTGACTCCTATAGCCATTATTTCCAAAACTAGCACTATCATCATTTCTGTCTGGACCATATGCATGGCAAAGAATAACTAAGGTGTATGTCAGCTGTCAGAAGACTTTAAAGTATATCTCTAAAATGTACTTAAAGAAGAAAACTTTCAGACATTTCACACTTGCACTGGCTGTGTTTATATATCTGCACGCCAGATTTTGCCCACAATAGACAGCGACTTAGAAACCGCCTATTTGAAGCCTAAAAGGCAAAAGAGAAATCTCCAGCAGAAGTGACTGAAGTCCCTACCGGGCTTCATTTCCAGGTGCCTGGGCTGATGGAATGTGCTCTTCCTCAGAGGGAATCTGAAAGGCAGTTACCTGTTTTATAGACCAGTGTAAGATAAGCCTGCAATGTTCAGCAGGTGTGGTGTCTGAAAGTAAGGACCCCTTACTGTGATACCTGGTTAGTCACTGTACATTTAACCAGCAATCTGTAGGGTGCTTGCATAACTACTTGTGCTTATCTTTAATCGGAGGAATAACAGCTCTATTCCTTCTCACTCTTATCTGTTACCTCTGTGTAAACCTAATATGCAGAAAGAAGCTAAGTTAGGAATGGAGGTGAAAAAGTTCAGGAGTTCTTCCAAAATGCTTTTTTCCCCTTCTCAATCTATTTTTTTGAAAACTCTTTTTCCTGGAGAGGGGCTGATGTGCATTGTCAGTAAAATTCCACCTCTCAGCATTGAACAGGAACATGGAGGAGGCTCATCTGTCATGTCCCCCAAACATCACAGTGAAGAGATGATGTACTCTTGCCTTGGCCATCAAAGGGAAGGGATGCTTTTCATGCTGTGTAACTCGTGGGCAGCTGACAAGGTTAAAAACATGGTTTCAAATCTGCCAAGTTATATTACAGATTTGATAGTCACTTTTAACTTTTAATCCAGAGTTTTCACGGAACTTTCTTGGGTAACTTTGCTGTGAACATCCTTCAGACTCGTTACACACTCTGGCAGCTTGAGTGAGACACTATCACTTGAGGTCATGAGTACATTAGGCAGAGAAATGAGGGGCTCTATATATACATATGTTGGTCTATGTTTACTCTGTGCAGAGGTTTGCTTTCTGTTGTATAAGTGTTCTTTTGATCAGTCTCACCTGCATTTTCTTGTAAAATATAAAGATCAGAAAGCTGACTCGTACTTGGATTCTTTGTTGGAATGAGATTACCCAGGTTGTTTCAGAATTTCCAGAGATTAGACAGATTCCATTTGTTTCTTCTCAGAACAGATGGTGGAGTAGAATTTGAATCATTGAAGTGATAGTGGGAGAGAAGTTACAGTGGGGGAAAAAAGGGAATTTAAGTGAAACTTTTCACACTTTCCCTTTTTTTGCTGATTCCCAGCTTTTGTTTTTATGTGAAGAGTTTAATAGATCCAGCTTTCAGATTTGTCTCCATTGTTCAGTGAACTATAAAATCAGATGGATACAATCTAGAATATTCTGTACTTTTACCAGATACTAAATGGATACTCATAAAGAGTTAGACTTTGACCTCATGAGTTGAGTTCAGATCTATTTTAGTGGGCTGTTTCCTTCTTCATTCCCTGAAGTGACAGAGCTAAAATCAGGATTAATTCTCCCACTCTTTAAAATGAGATGGATGGATGAATTTAGCACGGAGTCTGAAGAAGGCACATCAAAGCCACCATCACTACCAAAACTGAAGCCCTGGATAAGAACTCAGTCTATTTCTAGATCATCCCTTTAAATTATTTCTGTGCAGATATTTTTTATTTATGCTTCTGTATTGTCTGCAGTTGTAGGATCACAGACCAGGCTAACTCAAGGAAATAGCTGGCACAGGGCAGTGACAGAGATGGGGGACTGCACTCTGGATACCAACAGAAAAGACGAAACTGGACCCTAAGCTTGCTCTTTGCTTGGTTTGGTTTATTTTTATCAGTGCCTCTTGTACATGGCACAGATGATTGTGAGAGAATACATGAGTTAGTGTGCCTTGAGTCTCTGTGCCTGCAGCTCTCTCACTGACACCAACAAAATCCCAGAAATGCCTTGCTGCAGATAAGATGAATGAGAGATTTCCCCACTCCCCACACCGAGAGGCAGTCAATGCAGTGAGGGTTTTATTATTGGTTTCTGTAATTTCTGTTATATTGAATGGCTCCTCTTAGTGCTCCATGCACAGAGCTGAGAGGGCTGAGAGCTCACATGCCCTGGGCAGGGGGCTAAAAGCTTCCACAGGCTTCCCTTAACACCTTGTGGGTGGGCTCTGCTGGCTGACCAGACCTTCACTGCATGTTTGATGTGTTCTTCCTTTTTTGCTCATGTCTCACTTTGTTCTCTCTGCTGTTATGTGTCCAACCTCAGTACCTTAGGCTCCTGCTGAATGTCACCTCACCCCTGCAAGGGTCTCTGAGAAGCTGGGATACTTGAGGCATAGGCAATTGGATACAAGATTAGGGCTTCACTCTATTGGAGTTTTTATCTTTCTTTACTTGATCTGTCTTGACTTCCATCTGTGCTTTAAACTGTGCTTCTGGGTCACTTAAGTGGTGCTCGGGTTGTTAATTAAACTTGTCAAACTATTCTGTGGGGTAAGAGGTCTACACATGGTTAAAAAAAAAATCTACAGGCTTCCAGGGACAGATTCAGCAAAGTACTTACAGGAAGTGCCTAAATGGAGAGATGTGAATAGCCCTACGGACTTCAGTGGGATTATAGATGCAATTAAAATGATACCTGTGATAAAATACCTGGCTGCACTGAAGTCCAGTGAGAGGTTTCTCAGAGCTTCACCTGCCTTTCTGCAGCCCAAAGCTCTGGGTAGTTTCCAGGGGCTCTTCTGCAGCCCCTGTGTGGTGCCAATGCTGACAGCCATGCTGTGCCATTGGCCTCCCCAGCACCCAAATTTCACTCCAGAAATCCCAGGTCTGGGCTGGGAAGCAGGCAGAGGTGAGAGCACGGCTTTGCACGTGTCTCTCCCCTTTTCCTGGTGCATGAGCAGCGCTGCAGGAGCCGCTGGCTCTGTGGCCTGTGATGTGCTGGCAGGTGCAGCCGCAGGGCTTCAGACCCGCGTTAGCCGTGCCCGTCCCTTCCCACTCTTCCCAGTGATTTTCTGGCAGGGAAGAAAAGCTAGTTAGATTAGTAAATGTTTAGGCAGCATTCACTGTAGCTTCAGGAAACATGGTTGTGGTCAGTTTTATCTCAGTGCCATCCAGTACATGAAATAGCATAAAGAAAGAAGGGCAGAAATGTGGAATCATAAGAGGAAATTGTAGTAACACAAAAAAAGGGCAAAATTCAGAGAAGGACTACAATAGTAGTATAGGAACATAGAACTAAAGGTGTCACAGTTCATCACTGTGGGGATAAAAGGTGAAATTCTGTAGTTTAACCCATTGCATACTGCTCACATGATTTTCCACCCCTCAGATGCTTCAAATTGCTTTTCAACCTCTTTTCAAGCACTTCTAATGATAAAACATCAATTACAAGACTGTTGTCACTTTGCCTTTATATTTAAACTTTCTGACTGCCTTATTGAAATGTTTCAGCATAACACTGTCACCTAAAATACCCACAGTGCATTCAGCTGTAGGTGTTTGTGGGTTACTGTAAATGTCTCTGCACATATAGGCGTAAATAGCTCTCTTTTGATTCCCTAATTCAGAAACCACTGCCTCCTCCTCCCTCTGTCTCTGGTCTCTCTGATTCCACACAGCCTCATTAGTAACTAACCTTTAAATGCTCCCTCCAGGTCCAGGCCACTCTCCACTAAAAGAGACAGAGCATACAATTTGAAGCTTTTTGCAAGAGATGAAATTATATCCTCAACTCCCCTAGGTTTCATTTCCCCTTAGGAAACAAAGCAGCCTGAAGACTGTGGTGTCACCAGGGGTCTTGCTGTGGACAGTGGTGGCATCTCAGGTGCCTGTGGATTGTCAATGGCAATCCAAGATGGTCCTTTAGGAGACCCAGGGCTTGGCTTTGCCACTGAACAGCTCAGGACTGATGAGTATCCTGTCTGCTCCTCTGTTCAGAGCCGTGATTCATCTCTGAGGAGGCTGATCTGAGACCCCCATTGCACAGGCATTTCCTCAACATCTAAGGCAAGGACTTAGTCCTACTTGATATTTTTTAAATCAATATTTCATTAAGCAATGCTTTTATGACATTTCAGTATTCATCTACAGTAATTAATATAAGCCTTTTATCTGTGTAAATCAAAACACTTTGGGAAAGCTGAAGTGCATGAAAACTCTGTATTAAAGATGAAGAAATATGAATCATGCAGAGGGATTATGTACTTTGCCCAATTGCCTGGCCAATTAACAGTTTAATTCTTAATCCAGTTCCATATCCACAGGGCCACGTTGCCAGATTTTATCTCCTAAATGTAAAATATTCTACATCTGAAAAAAACTAATCAAGTTAATGTCACAGTCACTTTGCAATTCAAGTAATACTCTATTTTTAATGAATTTAATGAAAAAAAATGTTTGGTAAGGGTGTTTTTCTGAAATGTCTGTATTTCAACCTAGTCTAAGATTTTCATTTATTGACATGTTTAACACTCAACTGTTAAGCAACATGTTTAGTTTTCCTTATTTTAATGTTTCACTCTGGTTGTCTGTGCATGCAACTGGAAGAGAAGTCACAGACAAACCTTATTTCTAAGGTGTTTCATCACCAAAACTTAGGTGAAGAATACAAGTGGAAAGAAGTGTTTACACAAAATTGATGTTCTCTGGTTTCCCTGTGTTTTTTTTTTATTCCAAGGGGCTAGCAGCTTTCCATTTCATAGCAGGAAAACAACTAAACTAGAGGGACTTCACCTACACAAATGCATTTTGTGAGATAATTATTCAACTGACATTACAGAGCTTAAAAACTCTCAGACTTCATGGTCTCTGAAGACTAAATTCATTATATCTTAAACAAGACAAGATTCTCCTTTGGGAATTTTCTGTCTGTCTGTTTTTCTTATATATATAGTTTATCTGCTTAGGAATGGGGCAAGGAGAATAGATCAGCTCAAATTTATTGATACTTTTGACTTTTCTTTTTCCCTAAAAAAAAAAAGAAAAAAGTTGCTTGTTATTAGAAACATAACCTACTTCTCCTTATTTAGGCAGGCACATGCTTCTCTCCTCAGCTGAGACACAAGGCCCTATTCTTAGCTTCACTTTCATTTACACTGTGCCTTGAGGCAAGATGCACAGGATATAACAGCTCTGCAGTTAGGACTGGTTTAAACTATGTAAAAATCAGAGCCCTCTCTAACATTACAGGCAATTTTAAGGGTATGTGAAAGGATGTTAGAAACCTGTTACAGAAACCCTATCCAAGGATATGTAACCTTGACAAGCAAGAAAGGAACATTAAAAATATTTGGAAATATTTGAATGCAGTCACTCAGAAGGGTATGGAACCAGCCTGCTACTTCATCCTTATGGCAGCTGAGAACCAGGAAATGTCTGCAGTCAAGGGTTGGCTCCCCAGGGGATGAAGCTTACTCAGTTTCACTGATGTTCATTTGCACAAATTGACAAGCTGGACAGATTGGAGAAATTGACATACTCAGGGCATTCACCTGTGATGGATGCACTCAGCCTCCTCACCCAAACTAGCAGCAGTCTGGTACAAACTCCAAAGGAGGTAAAAACTGGTCATAGGCAAGGCAGAATCTCCCCAGGGAAGCCACAAAGGGCAGAGTGACCCAGGGAGCACAGGTGCACGTGGACTTGGAGCACCAAGCATGCTGTTAATGCAGGTGGGTTTGCCAAGACTCATGAGTGTGGGTACAGGGAGTCTCATGGTTGCCTTTCTCGTTGTATGCACTTGAACTGGGGGCCAACTGCTTTATCCCTTAAATATAACAGCCTAATTGAACTCTCCCTGCTAGGCAGTGTGGCTGCATAAGTGTGATCTCCACTGGAGCTGGAATGCCTCTCCAAGTTTGAGATTCTTTACCTGAGATCAAGACATCCTTCCTTACCCCAGGCAGAGAGATACCTTCCTTGCAACACATCCTCTGTAAGTAGCTGATAGCATGCTAAATTAATACTGGTGAAATCATGTAATGGATGCCTTTGCAAACAAATTGATTCCTTTGATACAAACAATTGTCCAAGTCTGAGACTAAGATTGGCCCTAGGTGCAGCTAGGCTTCATCACGAGTTTAGAAAGCCGGGGATTCACTCTGAGCCTCGTGACTCAAGGGGAGAACCTCCCACACCTCCCATGTTAGATCTTTGGTCTCTGTCACTCTAAATGGATTCTGACTTGATTTACCTTTGTATGTTTCATCCATGAAGTAGGTAATGGAGTGAACCTTGCCATTGAATTTGTTAATGCACATTTTAAAAAAGAGCTATTAAATCTATTTTTGCCAATATCTTTGATGGTGATTCCTTGAGTGACCCTAAAGCATTCATTTGTGACATCACTGCTTGTTATTTCTCCACTGTTGCTTCAGCACTACCTATTATCCCTTTCTTTAAGATCTGCACCTTACTTAGCCCTCCTGTCTCTGTACCTGGATGAAAGGAAAACAGACTAAAAACTGTACTTGGAATATGGCCTTCATTATCCCAAATTATTTCACAAACATCATAGAGTATTTGGTAAGAGTCAATCTTCCCGATAAAAATTCGACCCACAAGGTGTTGAGCAGAAGAAACAGTATGGAGACAGTTCTTATTCAAATCCCGAAAGGCACGTGCCAGCTTGGCTGGTCATGGCTTTGCAGTCCATCCCACAGTATCCAAACCAGGAGTTTGCTTCTGCAGAAACATAGCTGCTTACTGGCTGTGTTTGTGCTCCTGGGAGGTGATGTCCAGGGAGCTGTGGCCTGGGATATGTGCAGGAGATGCAGGGCCCTGCTGTGGCCTGGGGTATGTGCAGGAGATGCAGGGCCCCGCTGTGGTGAGGCCAGGCTGCGCTGTGGAGGTGCCGTCTGCTCCACCCAACACCACAGCGGGCATCCATCCTCTTTGGAAGCTGCGTGTGTCTGCCTAGCCCAAAATGGGCAGCAAGATCCCTCTCCCTCCTCATGAACCTCTTGAAGCTTCCCTTGAAGTCCCTGAGCAGAGGAGCAGCTCCTCCAGGTGTCTTGAGGGGGGCCTCGCCCCATTTTGAGGGGAAGACAAGAAGTGAGAGGAAATTATTTATTTCTCTTTCTCCCTCACCACCTCTCCAAGTATGCTGGGGAGGGCATGGATGGACTGGCATCACTCCTCTCAGGCACAGCTGCTGCAGAGTTTGGCACAAGGCTGAGAGCAGTGTCCATGGCTTGAAATACTGACACTGGTGCCAGCAGCAGCTATTCTGGCTCTTAGTTTAGGGATTTTGAAATGATCTCCCCCAGGTGAGGAATCTGGCAAAAAAAAAAAATTTAGGCCTTCAAATGACAGGCATTTGCATTTTGAGTGTTGGGTGTGTAAAGAGTTAGAGGGGACTTGGTCTGTTACCATGTATATCAGAGGCCTGATTAAGCCAGTTACTGCAGGGGCAGGTGTTTCTGTGAGGAAAGACTCTGGCTTCAAATCAGTATCCATGACTATTACTGAGAGTGAAGATAAAGCATCAGTTTCATCACCACAACAAGGTTTTCAGCAATTAGAGCCATTGGCATGTCTTGCAGCTGGTGCTGCAGCAAAACTGCCAGAGATCTGGACATTTCCCTCATCTGGGTAACAATGATAGATAAAGGTGTAACTTCATAATTGACCAGGTGGGGATTTATATGCTCGCTGGTCTTTGTTCACCATGTGTCCTTGCACAGCACAGAGTAGTCATCTGTTCTCTGCTTGCTTGTTCCCTTGTTATACCTGAAGATCTGTCAATGCCATGCAAATAACTCTGCACTAAAAAGAAGCAAACAGAACCAGTTCCATTTCTGCTGCCAGGGCATATGCACAGAGCCTGGAGCATCTGCTTGGGCCAAGTTGGTGACGTGACACTGCTGCGTGATGGCAAAGACATCGTCAGACCTTCCTTCCCCCAGACTTCATTTCTTCACCTCTTACTGAAAACCTGTCTGCTGTGGTGTTTCATGTTTATTAAGTAGCTCTCCCCTTCTATGTTAGCTCAGTGCCAAGATGCTGAATGGTTGGAGGACCCATTCCACTAGAAATTTGTTGTTTGGAATATTCTCTGACAGATCAGATAAACTAAAAGATCCTTTGGCAGCATGGGTACGGAGTCAAAGTTGAGGATGTCAGGTGAGCTGGTATTGATGTATCTCACAGCTCTTTTTGTGGTTTGGTGGTTCCAGAGTTTTGGTTGCTAAAAATAGCTGTGCTGCTGCAGAAATGCAGTCTTCAGGAAGTAATTTTATAAAGCATTATAAAGTGGCTCTGCTCTGAAAAATAACCCAGGAAAAAGTGTGGTATAGGAGTCTGTATTTATTGCTTTTCATAACTGGTTGGGATCCATACATGAAGCCATGTCTTCTGCATCATTCTGCACTGTCCCTGGTAAAGGAAATGTGAAAGCTCATGAAATAGGGAAAACCTTTTTCTCCTTCTCTTGCTCTCAATAGTATCAGTTTTATGCAACTAGAAAGCAAAAGGTAGTAAAAATCTATTTCAGTCACCTGAAATCAGCAAAAGTGAGAATTCACAGAGTGAGCAGGTTGGTTATGTGAGAAGGTGCTGCATGTGGAGTCAGTTTTCAATGTGGAATTTCACCATAATTGCTCACTCACATGAGAACACATGACGATTTGGAAGAAAGACATGCATTTTCTCCCCCAGGAGTAGCAGCTGCCCAGACACAGGATGGTAACTGCCAAGGACCTGACTGCTGGTCTCTGGTGTCTTTTAGGTAAGGACTATTACTGCTGGCTCACCCTCCCAAACTGGAACTCAGTCCCCAGGCTCGGCTGGCCAGATGTGGTCTCTGGTATGAGCATTCCCTGAAAGCTGTGAGTGAGATGCCACCAGAACAGTGCAACATCTTCCCCATCATGACCCATCCCTGCATGCCCCTGATCAGTGAGAAGGCCCTCCATCTCCCTTGCATGTTTTGTCTCAAATATGAATTTGTTTGCGTGATGGAACTCCTCAGTTTTCAAGGAGGGAAGCTCCAAGACAGTCTTTGTGAATTTGGGGCAGCCAGAAAGAGTGGAAGGGGTCAGTCTTGGGTTAGAGGAGCTGTAATTAGCCTGAATCAGAAGCTGAAACTTAAGACAGAAATGCATTTAATGGCAACCTCTGTTTTTCTGTGGTCACTCTGCCTCCAAAACATGCATGATCTGCAGGCAGAGGTGGAGATGTGGCATCAGTGCTGGGTTCACCCTCTGAGCCACCAACGCCCTGCTCAGCCCTCGGGGAGCGGTCCCCAGCCCAACTTCAGCGATGGGGGCTCCCTCCTCTCTCCTGCTCACAACTGAGGTGTCATTTCCCCTGCTCACATCCATTCTGCAGCAGTGGTGATCCCTGGGGAGCACAAATGTATCACTGTTTCCACAGAACCATGGGATGCTCCAGGAAAAAAGAAATCAGAGGCTGGTACCCTGGGAAAAATTTCCAAATCAGACTTCAAAGCTGGATTGGGTAGGGCTGCTGGCAATGACAACTGCAAAAAAAACCAACTGTTCTTTTTGCCTGTATGTGTAGCCTCTTGGATAGTAATTATATTCATCCAAGTTATTTTACTATTCCTCAGGAAAAAAAAATAATATTCCTTAAAAATATGTTTTGTATGCTAATCTGGCAATGTGGCTTTCCTAAAAAGAAGCAGTTAGCTCCAATTTCTTTTAGGAATGGATTGTAAAATGGTTGTAGGATTTTTTCCCCCTGATAATCAAGCTAAGTGGTCAAAAAACAAGTCAGTCCTTGGAATTAGTTACTGGAATTAGTCTTGACTTTACATTTTATTAGACCTAATTAAATATTCATATTAGATAATTCTTAATTGTCATTTTGTCATAATTAAAAAAGATAAGGTTTATTAAGTGGTTTTTTATTAACTGTTCTATGCAAATGCTTCCGTCAAAACTTAATTGTTATTTTGCTTGTGGTTTATTTAAGGCATCTCTATAGTGCTGAATATTGCATCTGAACTGACCAATCTTTATATTTCTTCTTATCATTCTTCATAGAACCACGGGATGGTTGGAAGGGACCCTAAAGATCACTTTGTTGCAGCTCCTCTGCCATGGATGGGAACACCTCACACTTGACCAGGTTGCTCACAGCCCCATCCAGCCTGGCCTTGAGCACTGACAGGGATGGGGCATCCACAGCTTCTCTGGCTGTCCTGTACCAGTGCCCTGCCACCCTCACAGTACAGAATTGCTTCTTAATATCTAACCTAAATTTCCCCCCTTTCAGTTTGTACCCATTACAGTTCCTGATGAAGGGTCCCTCTCCAGCTTCCCTGCAGGCCCCTTCAGATCCTGCAAGGCTGCCATGAGGTCTCCACACAACCTTCCCTTCTCCAGGCTGGACATCCCCAGCTGTGTCAGCCTGGCATTGCAGGGGATGTGCTCCAGTCTTCTTATAAAGTCTGTGGACCTTGGGTTGCTCCAACAGGTCACTGTCCTTGTGTTGGGGACCCCAAGCTGGACACAGCCCTGCCGTGGGGTCTCACCAGAGCAGAGCAGAGCAGAGCAGAGCAGAGCAGAGCAGAGCAGAGGGGCGGAATCCCCTCCCTCACCCTGCTGGCCATGCTGCTTTTGGCACAGCCCGGGACACGTTTGGTTTTCCAGCTCTGTTCTGGGCTGTCCCACAGGCCGTCATCCACCAGCAGCCCCAAGTCCTTGTCTGCAGGGCTGCTCTCAGGTTCTTCTCCACCTGGCCTGTAACAGCACCTGCCAGGTGCTGTTATGCCTTGATAATGAGCCTGGTGAGGAAGCCTGGCAAATATGGCATAAACGGATCATGTACATATTGCCAAGACTAAAGCTGAGAATTAGCTAATTATACTTCTTCTCCTTTGCTAAAAATTGCTGTAAGTTTTTTGCTTTGTCTTGGACAATAGTTGGTATTCTTCTTAAGAACAGTGCTAGCTGAACACAGTATGGGATCACTTTGTGAAGAAATAGAGTATAGGGTGTTTTTGAGAGGATATCCTACAAAACTTTAAGCATTCTTTAGCTTGATAGAAAAGTGAAAGGCTGCATAATTTATAGTACTATATTGACCATGCTCTACTTCTGCTTCATTCATAAGTACCTATATTCAATGTGGTTTTCAAGCAGAAATAAACCTTTGCATGAGTGAGATCTCATTGGATGAGCAGCCAAATTAAGCTTAAGAGTTCTCAGACCAAAAACAATTACTTTTTTGAAGGAAGCTGAGGAAAATGTGCCACTTATTGCCATTGAGCCTCTTGACACCAGTTCAGATTTCAAGCTGACTATCCACTCAGCATGAGATATATTTGCTTAAAATTAAACATGCCAAGAATCAGACTTCAAGGGGAAACAAGGCAAGTTTGTTGTTTCCACACTGGAAATCTCTATGTCTGCATCAGTGAATTTTGGCTCCCTATTTTGCCTACTTAAATTAATTGCTAACCATGCTAAAATAGAGCAATTAGGGCCTGAAAGCTCTGATACAGTGGTTCTTGGTGAGGGAACTGGAGAGTGGAACAGGGGAGGGAAGGGTAACTAGGGGCAAACCAGCCTTTATCAGGGCTAGAAAAATAACAAGAATGCAAGAGAGCTTGGGAAAATTTCAGTGAACAGACTGTTGGGCTCGGATACAAAAGTTTTCTGTGTGAAAAACCTGGGATTATGCAGTGGGATGAGGGAGACGAGCCTTGCCCCAGCACGTCTCTCGCAGCTGCGATGGGCGCTGCAGCTCGAGAGGTATCTGCCAGGATGGTATCTGTCATGTCTGTGTTTACAACAGCATTAGAAACACCCATTTCAGGGGTCTGCAAATCAACTGGAAAAATTGGCTCAGATCAGGAGCCTGGCTGACAAAGCTATGGTCTTAAAGCAATTGTAAAAAAAACCCAGATCATCTGCTTTTTCAATCACAGCAGGAGAGCAAACAAGTGGGCCTATTTTCTCTTTGGTTTTTTTTAGGGTTTTTTTTTTTAATAGTTCCCTAGTTGTGGTTGCATAACACAGGATATTTTTTTATATTTTAAATTAAACCATTGGTTGTTGTTAACTAAAATTTGAGATGTGTGAGAAAGAAGTGTGAATGTATTTAGTAAAAAATATACTGACTAATACTACAGTGTAAGCTTTTATAAATGCAGAGCTATATTTTGATGTTGTAGCCAGATTGCAATATAGTATCAAGGTCAACATAATTTGAAAACATCCAAATAGATTTGGAGCAGGAATTGGTGGGTGAAGCAATATTCCCAGGGTGTTTGGAAGATCACACTATATTTAATGATGGTCTCTCTGGCCTTTAAATGCACATTATCTGAAGTTTGCCTACCCTTGCAGGGAGGCCCAGCATCCCTGCATCCCCAAAGGGGCAGGATGTGCCCCTCAGGAGGTCCATATCACTGGCATTATCTTTCCCTGAGCATGCAGTGGACTGGGCAGTGAGGTGGGATCAGTATGGAGTGCTGGCATTACAGCTCCTGCTGTACATCGCTGCATTACTGCACCTGGGGCAAATGCCCCTATCAATATGCACTTGTTTTTCAGCACAACAGATATCTGTAACTGGATTGTTTGTGGGCAAGGAATCTCTTTGTTCGTGTAAGTTCTCTGTGTGAGAGCTCAGGTGGGCTGGGGTGGGATGTCTCAATTCCAGCAGGGTCTCATGGCTCAAGCTGCTGAGTGCCTGCAGGTGGGTGTACTTGCAGGTGAGGTCTCCTGGCGGTCTGCAGGTCACTCAGCTCTTTGGTTGGCTTTGTTCAGTTTGGTTGCCTTTGGCAGAGTGGAACTCCAGGAGGCTGCCGCTTGTGCTGCAGCAATAGTAAGAAAGTTTCAGAGGGCCACTCATCTGTGAACTCAGCATAACTTGTGCCATTACCAACAGTGGTAAAATCTGGGACCTTGGAGCAAAGCCAGCTGTTTCTCCCCGTTGTTGGCTGAGGCCTGCTTGCACAGGGAGAAGAATGGCAGCATCAAATGAGCAGGATTATTGAGGGGAAAAAACATAGCAACGGCACAGCCTTGTCACTTAGTAACAAGGTAGAATTACGATGACAAAGGAGGGAACATATATAAATAAAATATTCAGGAATATACATATTCATTAAAATGATACCCAGAAAACAGAAAGAAGGGCAATAGCCAAGCATCTAAAAATGTTCTTTAATGAAAAAGAATTTTAAATATCTGTCTCTGCTGCTCAGAGCTCTGTGATATTACCTTCCCACATGACACTGTGCTATTTCAGGTTCTCCTGGCTTCCTTCCCCCATCTCCTCACCTCAAGTACATGAGAAGTCTGACAGATGAGCTTGAAAGTGTTGCTTTTTTGTTCCCAGACATGTGTTGCTGGTTTATTATCCTTACTGGATCTATGTGAATAATGTTCTTTATGTGTCATCATGCCCAGTGCTGATGAATACACAGTGATATATTTCAGGTCTGAACAGCACCCCAATTAATTTGCTTGCTCTAAGAGGCAAATTTGCTGTGGGACCAAGAGCATATTCTTCATTGTTTTGATTGCTTTCCTTACCTCCTGGATCAGGTGAAGAGCAGGAGATGAAAAAGCAATGCTAGTAACCAAATAAAACTTCTTCTGTCCTTTCCACACCTCTACACACAAATTTATTTATGTCAACTTTAATTCAGGAAAAATAAAAAAAGCCAACAAAGAAAAACCAAACCCAAAATCAAAGCCTCAATAACCTTAAATTCAAACCACTTTCACAGAAGGAAAAGTGAGACCGTGAAAGCTGTTGCAAAACAAGGTTTTGTGTTATTAGATGTTGTTCTTCTACCTTGAATATTTAATCAAATGCCCAAGTCTGTTCCCACATAAAGTGAAAGATTAATCATTGCCTTTATAAATCATTCTCCTCCTCTCCTTCTCACTTGCACTGAAGGTGCTCTCTTGTCTTTCAGTGCTGTAGAAGCTGCTACCCCTTATCACCACCTTCACTTTTTCTAAGGGCTTCAGCTGGGATTGTTAAGTAAATGTTAAACAGTCACCCTTATTACTTATTTTATGTATGGTAAACTGACTGCAAGGCTTTTCTCTTCAATCCACTGCTTTTAATAAATATGTTACCTTCCACTGCTGAAACACTCGTTATGAATTTTCATGAGCAACTTCACATAAGTCTTCTTAACAACTCTCCACCTGAAGAGGGGCTTCAAAAGCACTGTGCTGGCCAGGCAAGAGTCATCTTGTATTTGGTTTCTCTCTCTCCAGTAGAGTGCTTTCAGGGATTCAATGGAACATTTAACACAAAGAAAGGTGTGGTTCCAGGCTTCAGTCATCTCTGTTGATAACAAATATTTGACATGACTGGAGGCTACAGTGTGCTTGTGTAGCAGTTAGTTTTGGAAGATCCCTCATATAAAAATTACTCCTGTTTGGGAAATACTCAAAAGAATTCACATTTATATTTGGATGTGTACCAAGATCACATTTGGTGTTTTCCATCTGAAATTTTCATAGTAAACTTAGCAGCATGTATTTGAAATATAGATGCATTTAAAGTTTATCTGATTTATAAATATTAATGTGATCAGTTTGTCTGTGCAGCACCTGTCCATGATTCATAGAGATGATGAGGAACTACTGGGGCGAATAAATGACCCCTGTGTAAAAAGATCCACTGGCAGACAGCAATGGCATTGTCAAAAAGCTGAACAAATATTTTGCATGCATTGGCATTCACTGTGATGGTGACGCCGTGAATGGGGAGGGAGTCAGAGGAACCACCTCAAATGGAGGTGGTGGGAAAAAGCATGTTAGGACAAATTGATAAACTAAACATTAACAAATTCTCAGCACCAGATGGTGTTTACACAGGAGTCCTGAAAAAACACACACCACAAATAAGAATTTTCTGAATTGCTAACTATGTGTGATCTGGCACTACTATCAGCTCTGGGTTTAGAGGGATGCAAGTGGGAACATGATGCCAAGTTTTGCATGGGGCTTCAGGAGTGATCCTGGGAAGTAATGGTCAGTCAAAGATTTCATTTGCAGTGGTCAGATTTGGTTGGAGGTTGGAGAAGAAATGTGGGTGTAGGGAGGAAGGTCAGGCTTGGAAGCCACAAGAACTCTCAGAAGGATACCATGAGCATGCATATTGTGCTTGTTCAGGCTGTGCAGCTTTCAGCAGAACCTTAGGGAAGCAATGACTCATAAGAAATGACACTTACTATGGAATAGAAGTTACTTATGGGCTAACCTGCAGAAAAGGGAGGGTTGGACGAAACAGAACCTCATTCATCAAGAGGAGGTCCAATAGACACAAGACCTGGGTCTGATGTTCAGCATCTTTCTAAGAGGCCTAGAGAAGGTGGTGCAAGCAAATAGTGATAACTGATGGAATATTATTCAGGATAACCAAAACTAGCCTTGACTCTGAAAAACCACTGAAATTATTCGCTGTACTAAAACGAAATTCTGTGTTAGGGGAAAAGTGACTACTTATGTAAAATCTTGATCTCTTATCTCAGGAAAAGTGAAAGACAGCTTGAGTCATTGTGGAATGTTTGCTAAAAGCATCCAAGCGCTGCTCAGTGGGCAAGCTGGCTGTTGGATTTGGAGCGGAGGCAGAGAAGTGCTTTTTCCTGTGGTGCAGAATTGCACTTTTGCTTCTGCATATTGGGGATGCCAGAGTACCCGTGGGGTGTGGGGGAGTGGGTAATCTGAAGGAAGAAGACTGTGGGGAGCAAGTTAAACTGGGCAGCAAGGCTGCACCTTCTGGCACAGCCGTGTCCCAGACTGGCAGCAGCACAGGAGCAAGGCAGAGTACTGGTTCACACAGCCCCTCTGAAACCCACACTGCAGGCCTTGGATGGCTCTGTGTTTTGGGCTAAATGGGACTTTGTTATGACATTTCTCAAGGCAGTCCCAAGTTACCAGGCTTTCAAGGGTCTGAGATGAGTTATTACACCCAGGAGAAGAGAGGCAAGCTGGTGGATAGCAGGATGTCTGTCACAGCTTACATTTGTAGCTGGGCAGTTGCAGTTGAGACACACCTAGTCAGCTGCTAGTCAGGGGTTTTGGATTTTTTGCCAGGACTTGTTTTATGTGCTGGTATTTGAACCTTGATTAGGTATTCTCAAAGTTGTCCTGTCTTATCTTACTCAGTTTCCCTGGCTGAAAATAATTTATTTTTTTTCCCCCCAGAGAAGTAGGACTTGGCTCTCTGCTGTCCTAGAATTGCCCACAAGAAGAAAAAATAAAGACCAAAATGAACAATGAATGTAGCTGTTTTCCCCAATTATTCTGTATATGATGTATTGCTTTATTTTCAAGACACAAAAAATGTTATTAATGTGAATATATTGAATGGAACACCTTATTGTTTTTATTATGGTGACTTTCTCTTTTTATCATGTGGGAGAGCAATAGACTTGCATCTATTTGACATTTGAATGTTCTGCCTTTGGCTGATCTGCAGCTCTGCGCAGCATGATCCAGACTAAGAAAAGCTCATTTCAGTTCTTAGGACAGGTGCAAGATTAAACATCAAGCATCTCGCTTCTGAAATTGCTTGTGATTGTTTTTTTCTCTGCAAATGTCTGCATAGCTAGCAATTAACTGCATCCAGAGATCAAAAGCTAAATTGTCTCAGACAGAAATTGCCATATCAGAGCTTAATGCTACTGGTACTGTACTTTAACAATCAAGCAGTTCCACTGATCTTCCTTTGCTTGAAGGTGAAACTGGCAGGCTGGGCTTGCTCTGCAGCCAGGGACAGCAGACAGGGAAGGAAAGGACTCCATGAGGAGCTGGGGAGAAGCCCAGGTTCTATGGTCCTGAGTTTGTAACACCACAGGAAAATGTTTTTGCTTCCTCTGTAGGGCTACAAGAGTGAGAGAGGCTCCTCAGCGGGCCTGCAGTCTCCAGTGCCGCAGACGCCTCCTGCAGCAGGGCAAGGCCTGCGCCGGCCCCCTCAGGCCGCTGGAGCCTGGGGCTGGCCGTCTCCCTGAGACAGGGCCCGACACATCCATCCTCCCCACCGCGGGAGGCGGGACCCAGCAGGGAGAGGAGGCGGACTGTGGCTCCCCTCATGCTGCAGGCAACGTGGGCTCCGGGAAGCAGAGGGGTCGGTGCCTTGGCGACTTCTTTCCTGTGATTTGTAGAGAAGCTCCTGATGCCTTCGCCCTTAATTGCCTTAATTAGTCCATTATCCTCCTCTAGGGGAATTTTCCGCAGAAAGAGAAGATGTCACTCCTTGAAATGTTTGACTGGTAGACCAAAAACTCCACTGTCAGTTTTTTTTAAATTTTACTATATTCTAAGTTGAGCTATTGTATTGACAATTTAGCATCTAATCCTAGTGCTCTAATTCAGTCATTTGCCTATGCATTAGGATAAGAATGATTTACATAACGGCCTTCAGTCTTCTGTTTAGCAACAAAATATTCTGATTTTTTCTTGAGTTAAGTGGGATCAAACTGTGAACAGGTTGGCGAGTGATCCCAGGGGACCTGCACTGATTCTGGCATTGCTGGGGAAGATGTGGCTGCTCCGTTTTCTGCAGGCTGACTTGCAGGGAGCTAGGGCCTGCTGGCGAATGTCCCTTCTTGGGAAATTTGAAAAAAGAATAGGAAATGTCTTGCTTGCCCCAGTCATGAGCAGCTAGGTTCCACTTGCCTGTATTTATCACTTTCTGCACCACTGATAAGGATTGTTTTATCAAGTTGGCCTTTATGTGCTGTTTTCCCTCCTTAGAGCAGAAAAGGTTTGTAAATGGGTTGTAAACCTTCCACTGAAGTGGCAGGATGTATAATTTTTTGCTTTCAAGGAGACAGTCCCCAAAGAGATTACCTGCACCAGATTTTCCTGGTGAGAGCTGGAGGTGTTCACTCCCTTTTTGAAGACGGGAGGGCTTGCATTAGGTGCCCCCACAGCCTGTACCGGAGCTGTGGATGCCCCTGCCCCATTGCCCAAGCAATGCCACATGCTAAAGCACAGCCCCCTACCCACGTTCCCTGCGCAGCGCTTTGTAATTCTGACATGTCATTCTTCCAATTCACCCAAATTTTCAGTTTCTTCTGCGAAGCATTTTTATATTGTTTAGCAGCCAGGTTTTATACATGCTTTGTAGTTTTACATTCATTTTCTGTGGCTGGCAGATAACATTTTCCCAGTTGATTAAGTATCCAGTCTTACAAAGGTAGAGCTGCTGTATGTGACTGCAGGCACCTGAAAAGTTGTAACCCCCTGTGGCAGATCATTAACTTCAGATCAATAGGAAAATCACTTTTTTCCATGCCTTTTTTGTAATACCTTTTTTTTTTTCCCCAGTGTCCAGATGCTTCTCAGGGAGGTGTTTTCAGAGAGAGCTGTCATTTCTCTAACACAAAATTGTATTATCAAAGAGCTTCTGCTGGTACTACAAAAATGCTGAAATGAAATGCAAATCTAGACATTAAAGACAATTTCCTTAATAACTGAGGTAGATTTCTTCAAGCTTTTCTCTTTTGAATGGTACTTCTTTTCCTAGGAAAGAGTATAGAGATAAAGGAATGTTTGTACAAAGAGCCTGATTTTAAAACCCTCCCTCAACTTTGGTGCATATCTTCCTTAAGAGGCCTGTGGGATAATACCATTTGCAGATGTCCACATCACATGATATTTTCCATTGTATTTTAACATATATATTTTTATTTGGATGTGATCTATATATTTAATTAAAATTACTACTCTGGGAGGAAAAACTGTGGATGTTTTAATTTTCCAGAGGCTGTTGATAGCCTGGGGTTTGCTTGTTGGAAGAATATATTTCAATGTTTTCTCCTCCTTCCTGCTAAATGATATGCAAACACTCCCTCTGAAGCTAAGCAAAGTCCATTTTCCATTTTGAAGATTATCCTGGGGTGTCCCTATCTGCAAGTCACCTCTTCCACTAATTCCCCACAGTCCTATTTTAGCATTTCCCCGTGCTGTGAGGTGGAGAGAGGAGCAGCTACCAGGGCGACTGGGCACCCTGGGGAAGGTGGCTTGGCTCTGGGGTCAGGGACTGCCCAGTCCTGGCGTGGTATAGGGATTTTGGAGCTTCGTCTCACTATGGCTCCCTCAGTGCTCCTCAATGAGGGAAGGAACAGAGGAGCTGGGTCTTTAGGATGAGTTTTACAGCATTTAGTGCCTCTGTCTCTCATTTTTTACCTCCTTAGCTTTCAGACCAAGGAACTGGCATGTTCGGGCAGTGAGGAAGCTAGGAAGCTGCATCTACAGCAGGTTTGGATCACTGTGGCACTGATCCTATCCATTGCACAGCCACTGCCAATGGCATGTGTTAACACATCTCACCATCCTGGCTGGGAAGCATCCAGGTCCCCATCGTGTCCCAGACTCAGGCCTTTGTCTGCATTACTTAAATTAATTCCTCTTAATGGATCATGTTGTTTTTCTTCTGCACTAGAACCTACTCAGGAAGACAAAGTGGTCCCCCTGGTTAATAAAGTGTTAATATTTTCAGTCCCAAGCCCTTATTTTTATTTTATTTTCATGGCCTTAGTCAATACCATAAAGCCCCCAAATCCCTGGCAGTCTTTACCACAGAGATAAACACACAATGAACGTATCTGCACATCACAAAAAGCCGACAGTAAATTTACAAGTACTCAGTGGGATATGGGGCCTCCTTGCTGATAACCAGCTTTGACTCTGAATAGGAGCTGTACACTTGTGCCTGCTTTGTTGTGTTATGTTTTCCCTTGCAGAAAGCAGCTCGTTGTGGGAAAAGGCAGGGACTGCTGCTGGAGCACACTCAGCGCCCTTGAAAACACATCTGTGCTGTGTCTCAGCTCTCCTGCCCAGTTTAGTCAGCACTAGTGTTTGTTCCTCTTTCTCTTTTTGTGCCTCCTCTCCCTTGTCTCTGCTAATAATTTCACAAATTCTCTCTGTCTTACAGGCCAGAGATAATTTCTATTGAAACTGGCTGAGTTGCGCAAATTGTGAGATGTTTTTCCGTGGTACTCTGGTTTTAATCTATGTCGATGTTAAGATCGTCTTCTCTGCTGAATGCTTGCTGGGGTGTAAAGCATCTGCTTAGCTGTTATGTAAAGAAATACATTTATTAGGTAGTTAGTATAATCACATAATCTTGACAGACACCAATGCAGTCACTGTTCCATATTTTATGAAGTGGAAGGATATATAAAGTGTCAGGCAGCAAAGCAAAAGAAAAAAAATATTTTTTTTGCTGCTGAGGGACACCTTTTCAGGGTTATGTTTCCAAAGTCTGTTTGCTGGAAAAAAATGTAGTGTCATTAGCTCTCTGTGAGTGCAACAGCTGAGGCAGGGGTGGAGTGACCACTCTGTGTCCAGTGCTTCCCAGCTGGAGGGGCACAGGGCAATGTGTGCAGAACAGGGGCAGAGACAGCGCTGGTCCACTGCAGGAAGGTGACAATGACCCTCAACCATCTTAGCTGGTGGGAAGTGGTGATGTTCACATAGGATGTGGGGATGGAGCAGGGCCAGGAATCATTCCTCAGCATGGCCAAGTCTGGATGGAGGGGTGTGGATGGTCAGGAGGAGTTTTGGAGCATCCTTGTTGAGGTGTTCAGCAGTGAGCCGCTCCTCCAGGCTCTATTGGTGACCAACAGGTCATATCAATTTGTTAGTGCCCTTGAATGGAAAGGAAATATTTTAATCCCTTGTGATGCTCAACTTGCAGCAGAGTTGGTTTCAAATGTACACAGTTCTTACCAAGGTGTGTGCAGGAATGGGCAGGGATGGGGATGAATGTGTATGGAGAGATCCCTGCACATGCATTTTTGGCAGGACTCCCTCTGCCTGCGCTGCCCAGCACTGATGAGTGGTGGGGCCTATTGGGAATCAATTCCACTGGAACCAATCCCAGAGATTCTGAGCTAATTGTGCACAATCGCCCCCAGGGGAGGAATTTCCTCAAATCATTTCAGTGCAGAGAGCCAATGGAGGCCACAGGGTTGCTTTGCTTCCCTCATTCAGGCAGGAGCCAGAGGCTGCCACCCACAGATCTCTGGGTTCACTTTGCCCATGAGACTCCAGTCCAGCAATTGGAATAGTCTGCATCTGTGGGAGAGGTGAAGGCTAGAAATCTCACTAAGCATTTTAGTCATGCAAAATCGTCACCTTTGATTTTCAGAAAGCTGCTTCCCCCTTACCATCTGGTGCCACTTACCTCCCTGGAGACACCCAACAAAATAATAATATGGATTTTTGCGTGTGAGCTGGAGATGATCAATAGCAATCCTTCCCACAGCAGCAGCACGGTATGTGGAGCACTGTAACATTAGAGTGTAGGAGGCTCAGGGGAGACAGAAGCAATGCCCTGCACTTGCTTGTTGCCCAGCTTGTCCTCCCAATGCTCCAGCAAGCAGAAATTCTTGCTGCTGTGCTTGTGGTCTGTTTTCCTGATGTAAAATGAAAGCAGGAAAGGCTGAGCTACCTGCCTGCTCTTAGAGAAATGGTTGCTTATGGTGGACAAGCTGGAAAATAGTTTTCTTTCTGTTTCTTCCATATCTTAATACCTCTGTTATGCTGTCAAGACCTTTGGTGATTTGCTGTCTCAGTGCCAGTCAGGCCATCTAAATCTGTTAACTGCTTTAATATGCATATCCAGGGAGTTTTCCACCCACAAAGGATGCAGGCAATTTGCATAAAGAAGGTATGAGTGACTCCTTTGGGCCAATTTCTTTATTTAAAAATTTCTGCATCGCCTGAACTCCCGGTATGCATTGCCAACATTTCTAAGTTTTCTGGAAGGGAAAACATCATCACTGAATAATTACCGAGAAAACCAAACGTGTCTGTGTATTTTTCTAAATTATTCAAGGATGTAAGAGTGTTTCATGCAGCATAAGTGAGCCCTGAAACTGTGCATATATGAGCCTACCAACATGATGGAATAATGGTGCACAGAGCTTTTGGAGGAGTTGCTCCTCTTTTCCTTAAGCTGCCATTGCTCATGATGGAAGGCAAAAACATTTCTAATTTCCTTTTCACTTTGCTGGTGGTAGAAAACAAGACAACCCACCATGCCATGATGCTTTTTCTGTGCTCCCTTGTCACAACAGAGGAATGAAACTGGAATACTGCAAATGGATGTGTGAAATGCTCTCTCTCGTGCCACATGATAGTCAGACATGGCATCCAATTCTTTCCACACACACCATATTAATCTCTTTCAGAATTCAGAATTAATTGTAATAGGATGACAGAATTCTAGAGATTTCTGAAAAATAAACCAAACATGTTGTCAGTTTGCTCTGAATTTTTCATATCTCTAATGCACGATGAAGCAAAAACCCTTTAAGTATGTTGTAAACTGGTATCAGACATTTCTCAAATTAGCATTTTCTGTAGCATCATGTATGAATTAGAATTCTGTTGAATCTTATTTTTTCTAATAAGCTGGTTATGTGGTACATTAGGTGTATGTCATTGTGTCCATTAACATGGATCCATTTTCAGCAAGTAAAATGTATGCAAAGTAAAATGTATGCAATTTAAAGGATTTTGCTAGTTCACTTTGGTATGCATGGATGGATAGTGAAGAAGGTGTCTTTTCATTTAAATGTGTTACCCTTTGGATAGGTCTTAATTTGCTTCACTCAGTTTACAGGGTGTAAATACATCTCTAAGTAAGATTGGATTTTGCCAATCAAATCGTCTTTGCAGCATAAAACCGCATAAGGAAATAATGGCAGTTTCAGTTAATTTTTGTTAAAATTAGCACTGCAATTTCTGACATATCTTAATATTTTTGTGAATTTTAGGTGTCACACTTCATGCCAATTTTGCCCACACTCCCACTTCTACCCTCCCAATAACATGTGCTATTGTTGTAGAGAATGTTACAAACACATCACAGGAGGATCTGTACTCTCAGTTCACCTGCCACATGCTGAGTAATAGCATCAAAACAGACTAATCTTGTGGAAGTAAACTGACTTTCTGTTTAGAGCAATATTTACAGAGACGTGAGAACTGCAGCCAGCACTCTCACACCATGTGTGTGAAGGATGATCTTTCTGCTGCTTCTAGGTCCTCCTGTTCAGCAATTTTGGCTCTGTCCTCCAAATTTTACCCAGTGAAGCGGCAAGAAAGGGGTTTTCCAGCTCTTGAAGCTCCTGCAGGAAGGTAAACTGACATTGTCAAGTGGCTGACAGCCACTGTGGCAGGCTACAAGCCAAGACTGGGCTGTATGTCTTCATGGATGCTGAAGTTTGTCCATCAGTGGACACATGGACTAGTTTCAAACTTTAGGTGCAAGTGCGGAGAGGTGACGTATTTGGAGAGGTGAATGCTTTGGGGGTCAGGATGGGCCCTCATCTTTAAATGAGTAGTTGATTAACTGACAAAGTCCACATGATAATGCTTGGCCTTGCAAAACCTTGTTTGTTCCTCTGAGGAGCTGAAAAATATTTGTTTTGATGAGAGGGTGGCAGGACTACCTCAGGAACACATCACAGGGAGGAGGAAAAGAGGCACAGTTGTATCAAAGAGAAGGTTAGACTCCCTTGGAAGAGATTGACTGTAGGGGTTCCTGTGTTTTACCAAGATTGGGAGCTCTCCAGCCAGGTCTGGAGGAAGGCCAGAAGGGAGTGAGAAACAGAGAGACCTCACATATTTTTACTAGCTGAATCTCAGGCATTGTTTTCCTTTGTGTCTTTACCTATGTCTTCAAAAGAATAAACTATCCCCTAAATTCTGAAGGTTGTGATTAAATGTTTCTCTTTTCATGTAGCCTGATATAAGGATGATGTGAAAGAAATTGGGCAGTGAGCTCACTTCCAGCAAAGTGCTGCCAGATCCATGCTGTGAGGCAGCAGCAAGTGTCCATATCCCCTCTCTGTGGCTTTTGCTTGCTGCCTTTCACAATATCAGCTTTCAGGAGGGAGGAATGTCTCTCCCTGACTGTGGTACCTAGGATGGCTTTGGCAGCTCCCCATGTGTGTGTGTGAGCATCCATATCCTGTCATGGCCTTGCTTGACCACAGGAGCCCTCCCTAAGGCAGAAAGAGTGAGTTTCCTGGGGTGACAGCCTCAGAAAGACCAAGCCTGGCAGGAACCTCCGTTTGTGTCTGGATGCTATGCCTCTGCCTTGCACCAACTCCTGCAAAGGACACCCTTGCTCTAGGAATGTCTGCCCTCTTATTTGGCTCCCCCTGGGGATGTGTGTGGGCCCACATGAGGCTCCAGCCACAATACGCGCAGCTGATGAGTAGATTTTGTTAATGGGGAGGTAAAAGTCAATGCTGTCCTGGCTTTGGTGGAGTGGTGCTCATAGTTTGATCTGAAGAATGTACCTGTATCATATTCGTCTCAAAAGAATCTCTCAGTGTATCTGTAATCTGCTAGTGCACCTAGCAGCTGTCATTGGTAAGCTAAAATTGTGGTCTGCTGTGGAATGTATGAAATGATAGTCTTAAAAATAACTAATGGATCCAGGGTACGAGGTGAGATTCTGTGGAGTAGGTGGGAGAGGTTCCCTGCAGTAATCAACAGCCTTCAGGAGTCACTGCCCAGAGCTGATGGAATGCTGAAAAATGGTACCTAGAGACTGTACAACACCTAGTCTGGGATGTTCACAGGGTGGCTGTGAGCATGGTCAGGCTTTATGACTGGGGAAGAATCAGAGACAGAGGAAGAGGGATCAGGGATGATTGAGAAGGAACAAGTTCAGAAAAACAAGGGATAAGAGACAAAAGGGGACAGATGTGTGTGAACAGGAATGGCAAGTGTACTTGTCACAGTTGATTGACTCTTGTGCATGCATGTGCATGTGTGTGCTTCCAGTGATAGCTGTGTGCGCCAGCCCATGGTCAAGAAGAGAACACCTGCCCAACTTGGGATCCTCGCACCTGGGATGACACACTGTGTGAAGCATCCCTGGGGACTTGTGTGTGTGTGTTTGTGCACCAGAAGCTCTGAGTAGGAGCTGGAGTAGGGTTGGGGCTGGTAAGGCAGCCAGGGAGGCTGGGATCCAGGACCAGCTACAGCAGAGACTGCCTAAGGCCACTTGCTGGGGGAGAGGAACCACAGCCAGGCCACATGCATGCTCCCGTTTGGATGAGCACTCTGTCTGTGCTGGGAATAGAAGCTCAGCCTTGCTGCTGGGTGGATATGGGGACACAGAGCAGCAGCAGCAGCCTCACATCTGTCAAGCCACCTCTTCAGCAGCCATGAGCACTGGGATTATTAAGTGATTCACTGATTACCTGAATACTGGAGTAGGGATCAGGCTTATCAGTGCTGCTGCAAGGAGGTTGAAAGTCTGGATTGGCATTCCACATAATGTTGACAGTAGAGATATGGACTGAAAAAAACCCCCAGAATATAACTCAATTGGGGTGAATCTAAGGTGGGTGAATATATAAATTTAAATGGTAATAGTACACAGGCACAATATTAAGTGACAGCCCACCTGTCTACAGCACAAGAATGGGACTCTAACATGATACACATTTCTGCTTCACACAGAAAAAGTTCCTGAAACTACTGGGTCCAATTTTGGACACTGTATCTCAAAAAGAGGCTATCTTATTTGATTAAAGCCAAGAGGACAGTGGGAGTAGTACAGTATACTAGAAAACATGAAAAAAATTTGGACAAATTCCTTCTTTAGTCAGAGAAGAAAATTTCAGCTGGAGATAGGATGACCTTGAATCCAAAACAGGTTGTGGTACAGGGGGTGTTTACACTTGATGCTCTTGGAAAGCAAAGAAGGGCTTGATTGGTGCCAAGAGAGATGTGGAGATCCTGGAACAGGTCCGGCAGAGAGCTGCTGTGTTGGTCAAAGCTCTAGAGTGTCTCTCTCACCAGAAAAGGCTGAGAGAGTTGAGTCTGTTCAGCCTCAAGATGTGAAAACTGAGAGGGAACCTCATAAGTGTCTCTAAGTGTCTGCAGGGAGGGTGCGTGAGGATGGACGGGGCTCTGCTAAGTGGCACCCAGCAGCAGGACAAGAGACAAGGAGCAGAAACTGATGCAGAGGAAGTTCCACCTGAAAAGGGGGAAGAATTTACTGTGCAAGTGACCAGACACTGGAACACATTGCCCAGAGAGGCTGTGGAATTTCCCTGGCTGGATATACTCAAGAACTGTCTGGACACAATCCTGTGCCATGTGCTCTGGGATGACCCTTCTTGTGCAGATGACCCACTGTGGTCCCTTCCAGCCTTACCTGTTCTGGGATTCTGTAAACTGTGCAGGGAATGGAAGAACCACACAAGCACAGAGGAGGGCAGGGGCCAGGTTGTGGGGCCAGTTCACAGCGCTGGTGGGGTCTCCAGTGCCCCAGCCCTGGTGTTATCAGGCAGGCGTCTGCCAGAGGTGGCCCTGGCACACAGCACTCCTGACAGCCTATTGTCCTCTGTGGATACCTTGAGGAGGTCACACTCCCCAGTCCATGCATGCCATTGCTGAGAACACGGGCCAGGGTTTCCTGCCTTCACCGGCAGAGATGTACACAGAGCACAGCAAGATTAGTCGGGAAAGCACCAGGCCTCCCAGGCTCTGGGCTCACTGTCAACTGAAAGCCATGCTTCCCTCTAAAACTCTGCCGCCATGATGCTTTGTGGAAACAAAGGGCTATTGAAAGCTGCTTCTAGCAAGAGATGAATGCAGAAAACTGTTTGCTGCCTCCAGGCTTAGTATATAGCTCAGGTAAAAAGTACAACGTTACCAACCCTTTGTAAATAAGTAATTAGGGCACTTAATGTAATTGAGCAGCATAATGAATAGTAGCGATAGAAATGAATTGCAAAAGGTTTCTGTCCTTCAGAGAAATGCATAGGTATGCAAAATGCATTTGCTGGTATGTTACTGTGTTTGTGAGTGAGAATAGTTATCAGAGAGACAGAAAGAAATCTTAGGTTTTCCACTCCATGTCCTGCTGGGGCAGATTTGGTTCCAGTAATGCACTTTACAGTATTTGGTTACCAGAACTATCAAAGGTAGGTGAAATATATACTTTTCAGACTCTGGTCCAAGAGGCTCAGTAGGTGTAGGCTGACAGAGCACTGCTGAAGGCAGCAGAGGTGTGCCAAATTACGGTCTCTGGATTTGCTAATGCACACTTGGGGGCAACACATCCTGCTGGGCCCAGCCAGCCTCTGCGAGCTCAGCAGATTTTGTCATCAGTTGGAAAACACCGCGGCAGGTTTTGGCTGTGTCCTGTCCCCAGGTCCCCCTCCATGAGCACCCTGCCTTCCAGTTTCTTCCTGGCTCTGTCCCCTGGCCCAGGAAGGGGTGGCATCTGCCTGACTCAGAAGCTGTTGTTATGAGTCTGTCTGTTAAATCGATCATGAAGTGACTGGGTATCACAAGGAGAAAAACCCTTTAATTATCTAATGTTAGGCTTTTGGACGCTGATGCTGGGTGTCAGAGGGTTAAATATATCTGAACTTCTGTAGGCTGAATTGAGAAGATATGGTTTCTATCATATAATAAATGTTTATAGAAGTTTCCTAGATGTCGCTCCTGAATTACTGTGAGACTGGAATATTCATGAAGTATAACCCTAAGGGTAGCAGAGTATCTGGATATCTAGTCACTGCACCTTTATTTTTAATTAAAACCCACCCTTTTTCTTAATAATACTTCACCTCCTGTGCTTGCAGAATGTTTAATCCAGCTGCTCTTCAACCGTGTAGCACACTGTTCATGTTTAGCTGTGGTCAGTCCTGGATAAGGATGAATGGGGAGTATGTTCCCAAGAGAGTCCTGAAGGAAAACTAGATGATCCTTCTACCTGCAGACAGGTCATAGCAGGTGTTGCCTCTCAAGCCTGGGCCCAGCCTTTTGCACCTCTGTGATGTGTTCATCAAACCCACACATACTCCAGAGCCCAAGATGTTGCTCCTGACAAGGATCAAGAATACCTCAGGAGAGCTGGCAGTATAGTACACTTGGGACTCTATTTTACGTGCTTATCTTTAATGTAGTTCCCTAGGGTGACTTATGTATTTCCAATTTATTTTGTGTATAATCTACTGTGCAAACTACAATTACAGATTTCTGTACTGCCCAACAATGCAGTTGTAAAGCGCGACAGTAAATAATATCTGAGTGAGAACACGTATTTTCAGTTCAGATTTGAAAAGAGAGGGGGAGTCAATCAGGCATGTAAATGTGAATGTAAATGTATCTAGTTTTCATAAAGGAAGGATTTTACCCTTTACCAGGGTTTCTCTTTTAGGCTATAGAGGATCCAAACTGCCTGGAGTCCTGGGCTGCAGCCAGTTTGCAAGCAATCAACCCACAACACCATCCATCCAGGGGAAGGAGCAGAAGAGACTTCAGAGCAGGATATAAAAAAGGTACAATGTAGGAGAGGGAAACCTTCCCCTGCTGAGTCTCTCCTTTCTTCAAAGTGCAGTCTCATTCCTGGGAGTGGTCTGCAAAAGAGCATTGCTCACCCTGGCCTCTTTGCTCTGGTTTCTAACAGCTTATCAGGTGACTGACTGCAGCAGCTCAAGTTGCAAAGATGGGGGAACACTCAAGCCAGTGTTAGGAGTAGTTATGCATGCACATAAATCATGCATGTGAGTCCTGAACCGTATATGGAACTGAAAAAGACCAAAGAAAGTAATTTCTGCAGTTCAAATAATGATTATTCTATTTTCAAAAAATATCTAGGTTACCAAAGGTTTATTTGAACCAATCTTGAAAGACAAATAAAATCATATGATGAAATAAAGCTAAGCCTGCTAAATGGAACAACATTTGGCAAATGGCCTGTTTTATAAAACAAAAGTGTGGATAATTCCTCTCTGATGCATAATATTGGTCTAATAGGAAAGACTCTCTCAATTTAACAAAGAGCTAATTCAAGATATTTGTGAGTGCAAGTAGGGTTGTTTCATGGAAGTTTTCAAAGGAATTAGTACTTTTCTCTTTCTTGAACTTTTAGCTGAATGTGGGCTGAAGTATTTCAGGACTAGGTTAAACGTTGTTTAAAATGTGCCTTTTTAAATCTCTCTATCCCCTAGGTTTTTGCTATTATGTCTTTCTACTTCTAACTAAACGAGAAATCTTTGAACTGCTCTTGTTGTGTGATTTGTTTGTGTGCTTTTATAGGTTAAAACCTTCTACATTCACATTTAGCTGTGGAGGAAATGTATTATTTTCCCTGAAATGAGCTTAGACAAATGCTTTCTGTTCTCTCAAGCGTGGAGTCCCTCAGGTATTTTATGCTTTAAATAATCCCTCTGAATAGATGAAAAATGCCTTGTAACTTCCCAGCCAGCAGGGCGGGTGAGATAGTCTGGTGGGATTTAGGCACAGTAGTTTTCTCTTGACCTGTGCCCTGTTCTTGGATTCCCAAGAACGGGAGAGGATGGTATCCTGACACTTTGTAGGAGACCCTGCTGATGCCAGGAGGCTTTGAGCTCTGCCACCACGTGTGTTTAGGCATCCTCTCCCTGGTCATCTTCTGCTTCGTTTTTCCTGCTTCACTAAGAGTTTTTTCTCCATACACTAAGACACCCCAAAAGACACATGGTGATCCCTCTGATGAGCCCAGCTGCTTTGCAGCCCCCAGAGCTGTGCCATCCCCGGTGTTCAGAGTGTTTCTCTGTGCCAGGAGAGCAGGGCCTGCAGGCCTGTCCAGGCCGGCGGTGAGGCGCGCGCAGTGCAATGTGCTCAGGGCCTCCAGGGACGGCAGCTCTGCTTGCAAGGACCACGTAAATCCCCAGGTTTTCCTATCAGTCTGGCCACAGCTGTGTGTGCCTGCTCTCTCCCTCCCCCCGGACCTGTGGGATGGAGATGGGCAGATGTGGGGTGGGTGGTGGGGGGCAGCACAGGGAGGCGCCCATTAACAACTCGGCTGCTGTGAGGAGAGCTTTGCTTTCCCTGTGCTTTAGCCCATGCAGAGTGATTTGATGCAGAGAGCTGTGCCTCACCTACCTCATGCTTTATTAGGCTCTTTTCCAGCTTGGCTGTGCATGCTTAAACAGACTTTGAACCCCATTACGTGACCTTTCGGGTCCTTGTCTGTCAATTGAGTTGCTTCCCACACACTGCGTTCCCCATTTACAGCTAGAGCCAGACCTTGCCCTCTCTGTAAAGTATCATGTGAGTGTGACCTGCTGCCATTGTAAATGGAACTTGGCTGTTCCAGCTATCCCTACTCATATTCCTCCTTTACCGAGAGAGCAGGCAACGACAGATGTGTTTGCAACTTGGTTTTTGTGTTCCTTCCCCAAAATGGCCTAAAACCCAAACCTTGGATTTTTCTCCTCAACTATAGATATACTGATAAAGAGAGGTTATTGTTTGCAAATTGGTCCTACTGTGCTTAATTTGCCTTGCATTAGTGTATAGCACTCTGTCTACATTCAAGGCTGTCTGTGCAGGCTGGCTGGGGCCAAAAAGCTGTAGTGCCTTATGTCCCTCATATCTGTCCCTGGATTAATCAGGTTATAGATATTTGCTCCCATTGTGAAAAGACATTGAAAGAAAAAAGGAACCAGCTAGGACACTGCTAGGGTCCCATCCTCCTCTGCCTGGGTAGCCTTTTTTCACTGTGGCATTCCCTAGTGTTCATGTGCTATGAATCATCCGTGGTTTGTATGCTTTGCATTTCTTAAGGGCTGAAGTTTGTGCTATTAGGTCCTTCATGCCTTACTGCAATGTGAAGTAATAATAGGATAATTATTTGGTGATGCTTATTTTTCCTATTACAGGTGCTGAGGTTTAACCCCAGTCAGCAGCCAAGCCCCACACAGCTGCTCATTCACTCCCCCACCAGTAGGATCAGGAAGAGAATCAGAAGGCTAAAAGCTTAGAAAACTCATGAGTTTGAAAAAGCAGTTTGATAGGGAAAGCAAACGCTGTGCACAAAAACAAAGCAAAGCAAGGAATTAATTGACTGCTTCCCAAAGGGCAGGGAAAAGTCCAGCCAGCTGCAGGAGAGCAGTGCTCCATCACAGTATCAGTGACATGGGAATACAAACACCATCACTTTGAATGTCCTCCCCCTTCCTCCTCGTTCCCCCACCCTATGTACTGACCATGATGTCAGGTGCTCTGGAATGTCCCTTTGGTCAGTTGGGTCACCTGTCCTGGCTGTGTCACCTCCCAGCCCCTTGGGCACCCCCAGCTCCCTCGCCAGGCTGGAAGTGCAAAAACAGGAAAGGCCTTGGCTCTGTGTAAGCCCTGCTCAGCAATAACAAAACATCTCTGTGCTATCGACCCTGTATTCAGCACAAATCCAAAACACAGGCCTGCACCAGCCACTTGTGAAGAAAATTACCTCGATGCCAACCACAACCAGCACAGCATGAACACAATCATTCAAAAAAGACCTAAGCAAACAAAGTCCTTTAATGTGAGAAAATTATATCAAAATTGGCATAAATTGTACTGTTTTCAACGAGTCTGGAAAAGGAATCAAAGTATATTTTAGATATTTATGGGTTTTACCTCTGAAAAGTGAAAGAAACAAGCCCACAATCAAATTTATAGTTTTCTTTTTCTTCACATCTACAAGATGTTAATTGTAAGTGAAAATACTGTTGATTTGAGAACAAGTAGGAATGTTTTTTCTCTTCTGATAACTAGTTTACTTGAGATGCACAATAAATGCCAAAAGAAAGCAATTTTTCATAAGGAAAATCCTGTTGAGAGATCTGCAGTATTTATATTCTTTTGACCATGATCACTCTTCGTATTCATGCATGTTACAAGATAAAGTCAAGAACAATTTTGCCTACTGCTCTGACATATATCGATGCTTGCCCACCCCACAAAATGTTTGGTGTGTCTGAAGGATGCATCTGTCCCACTCTGGGATCCTCTTAGCATGGTTTACTGTGGAGTAAACAATTTTTCTGTGTGATGAAAGCAGAGAAAACTGATGTTTGCATTAGTGTGCCATTAATGCCTTGTTTTGTTTGTTTTTTTGTTTTTTTGTTTTTTTGTTGTTGTTGTTTGTTTTTTTTTTTTTTTGCTTTTTGTTTTTTTTGGGGGGTTTTTTTGGGTGGTTTTTTTTTTTTTTTTTCGGTTTTTTTTTTTTTTTTTTTAGCATGATTCCTCTGGGTCTGACATTACCTGGTACACTGCCAGCCCTTTTGGCAGGCGCTGCTACCAGACCTGAGGGCTGGAGTTGCAGATTTCTGGTTTTTGAGGAGCCCTCCTACCCAAAGAAGAAGGCTGAGCCTCTGCCTTGTTTTACACGAGCTGACAAAATTAGCCTGTGTGGTTGAAGAAGCTTCAAGTTCTCCATAAATAAATCACAAGAAAAAAAATATCAACAACAAACCTTTTAATGGCAAAGTTAATTGTGACTTGCAAATTAAGAATTGTTTAATAAATTGCTGAAAGTTATATTTAAAAAAACAACTTGATTGCATAAACTTCTTTAAAAGCTGGCTTTCTGTTTGGTGCCTGAGGCTGCAAAGACTGAGCTTGGGGGCAAGGCTGAGAGGAGGGAAAGCAGGTGCTGCTATTGACTTGGCTGCTAACAGAATAGCATTAAACTAGATCACTAATAGCATTGAACTAAATCACTTATCTCTGTTTTGCCTTCCACCTCCTTGGATTTCTGACCTTGGTGGGTGCAGCTTTGCAGATTTGATATATGTTACAGCATCTCAGCAGAGCCCTGCACATTTTAATTCTTGATCATTAGGTGATCTCAGCATGGCCCCTGGTAAATCACAGACTATTAAGTTGTCTGATGGCCTCCTTTCTCATCCTTCAGATGAAGGAAGGTGCTAGGGAGGCTGAGCCACCTCACACCCCTAAGGCCACATGCCAGCAGCCAGATAAAAAGCATGCAGCCCAGCTTTGCTTGGTGCAGAGGTGTTGGGATACTGCTGGTAGCTGGGCTGTGTCCTTCAACAAGGTCACAAGCCACCCCACTACCTCTTCTGCATGCACTGACCACGACCAACTGCTCTGTGTTTTACCACAGAGACACAGCTCTCTCTATTTCCCTTCAAGGCGAGATGCAACTGAGCCCATATGGCTCGTAGGAGCCAACCTTACCTTGCATCCCACCTGAATTACCCAGTTAGGGTGGTAGGTCCCTGCAAACCCAAAAAACCACTGAGATGTGGCATTCAGCTCAGTTCATTTGGCAGCCACAAGCCTGTCCTGCTCACTGCTCAGTGCTGCACGACCAGTACAGCATTTTCAGGCATCTTGTTGAAGATCTTATGTAATTTGGAATGTTGATTGAAAACATATTAAATAAGGTTGGCCCAAGACACAGTCCTGTGAAAACCCTGCTGGATCTGGCCTCATTATTAAGCATGCTCTAGGATCTACCAGAGTTCCAGTTTGTAATTTGTCTTCGTGCACAATTAATGCAATATCGTTTTGGAATCAAACCATCCATGCCTAGAATTTACTGGTGTTGGAAAATCATTGAATGGTAGAATGGCCTGGGTTGGAACGACATTAAAGGTGGGAACTTTAGCATAAACCACAACTTGGTCTCAAGGCAAGACTTCTTTCCATGCTCTTAAGGCTCTCAGAAAGACATGTGAATAGAAATATGGCAAGTGGTTGTGGTGGGTCTGCTAAAAGTCACAATGGTCGACACTGGGAGCCTGCAGATGGTGTGAGAGCAGTGCAGGAAGAGCTGCAGCCCTCCCTGTCTGTCTTATACTTACAGCATAATTAGGATCACATAAATGCCACTGCTGTTAACAACCATGGTGATGACTGTTGTATCAGAAAAGTCCCCCTGCCGTCTGCCTCCCAGGTGTTTGCGCTTACATTTCACTTCCCATTAAAATGGTCTGCAGCAAGCGCCGGGGGTGTCAGAGCTGGGTGATGAAATTGAATTAGTTTGAATAACTGAATAAGTTTTAGATCTTGAACTGACAGCTTGTTCATATAGATCTTAAATGCCCAGCAGCAGCAGCATAATTTGCATTACCCAGGCAGGGCTGTTCAGAGCAGGAGGGCAGGGCTGCACACGGCTGGTGCTTGCTCTTAACCTCACTGCCTTCAGGAGCCCTGCCTTGCAGGGAGAGACACAGACTCAAATTGAGTAATTGCAAATAAACCTCTTTCTCTTTCTCTTCTCCTTCTCCTTCTCCCCCTCCTCTTCCCCCCAGGAAGTGTGCAATTCCTTGCAGAAAACAGCATATATTCTGATTCATTCTGATTCTGCCTGATCCTGCACAGCACAGGCAGTGCTGAGGAGGGCAAAGTTTCATAAAGGCCTTTTGTATAGCTCATTCTGAAATCTGGCATCACCCAATGAAATGCAGACTGAGCAAGCGGATTTTGAAGAAATATTTAATAATTTATGTTGTACTTGGCACTTGCATAGCACCTTTCATCCATGGCTCTTAAAAGACTTCAGATGTCAATAGATGATACAAACAGAATAATGTTTTATTATAATAAAGCCATTTTGCATGTTCATAAAGAGGCAGAAATTGCATTCCTAAAAGAATGAATTGTTTTATCTATAATCAATAAAAAGAGAGTCTGTAAGAAAGTGGGACATAGAAGTAGAAATCTTAGTTTCCAACTCTTCCTTGTGAACTTTTTTAGGAAATAGAAAGCTTTAGGGAGAATAATGATTTTATACTTTTGCAAAAGTACCTGGTTGACTAGCATTTTTTATCCACAGTTCTTTTAAGGTCTCTCACACATGGTGGATATTTGCCCTCCTGCTCAGTATCCTGCCAGCTGAAGGGGTGTTACTTCTGTATAAAGCAGCAATTTTAAGCTTGTGTGACTAGGTTCACCTGCAAATATTTTTCTTTCATATGTTATCAATAAACGAGAAGTTGTCCGTAAAGCCTTTTTTCCCCCAAATGCAAAACAAGTAATGGATGTCCACAAAAATCAGAGACATCATAACCTCAAGTCTCCCTTGGAGTTTCATTTTTTTAAATAGATTACATTTCTCCCTATCATCCAAAGTATACTTGTAGATTAGATTAGATTAGATTAGATTAGATTAGATTAGATTAGATTAGATTAGATTAGATTAGATTAGGAAATGTATGAGGTTTTACAGCTAAAATTTCCAAAAGCCCTTTCAATTTATGAGAGTTTAGGCTTTAATAAGATGTAAAGAACAACTGAGAGGAGTAGTCTGAGACTCAGAGCATGGTACTGTACAGCAGTGCCCACTACCCAAAAGGGCTGGTCACACTTGGTGTTGTTGTATCCTATAGAAATGCTCTTTAGCTGATGGTAAATACACCAGAGGTTGATCAGGTGGTAATGTGGTGGATGTAGCTCTGAAGATGGGTTCAAAAAAGGTCCAAAAATTCCAAATGGCATTCAGTGAGATTTTGTGATTATTTTACTCTAATCCTTTACCCAGAGGATAATAAAAACACCTGGCTCTGGCTTGTGCATGTGACTACTTCACATTGAATTAAAAGAAAACTAAGAAATTAAATGGAACTATTTAGAAGGACAATACCTTAATGTACAAAGCCGTTCAAAATAGAATGCTACATGAAGTACTTACCATTAAAAACATTATTATTCACCAGTACTTACCACACAGATATTATTCTGATATGCTATTCTAAACAGTAGGGTTACCACACTGTGGTTTCTTGGGAAATGCATGGGTTTTAATTGCAGTACCATTACCTGCATTGATGGCGTGGTAGGATGTGGGTAAATGTGCCCAGTATTTTCCTCTGCAGGAGGCTGTTTGCTGCTGTCTGTGTGCCGGCAGGCTCTGTGCTGCAGGATGGCAGTGCTGGCCTCAGCCAGGTGGGTGCTGTGAGGTGATGCTGCTGGGCAGGTGCCACGAGCAGGGGCTGTGCAGCTCCTCCCTGCCCCACCTGGCAGCCTCTCACACCTCCTCACCCTGAAATTTCAGATGTGCTTTGCAGCAGTGCAAGATTTGGGAATGTGGTGGGGCACGAAGGTGGTGTTGGGCCAGTGAAAGGCCTTTTCACACTGACTGAAACACACACTTTAGGACACATGCAAATACATAATCTGAGTAAGTATGGTGCATCTGACAACAAAACTTGATGCTCTTATATGCAGACAGGTAAGCTTATTACTATGTATTTTACCGTGTAGTTTTCATTCCACTTTTGCTTTCCTCTCCTTTCCCCACCTGGCAGTTTGCCTCTCCTTCTTTAGGTGTTATTTGGCTCAATTCTTGTTGCAGTTACAGAAGTCTGCTTTCATTTTTCCCTTTAAACACATGGGGTATTGAAAAAGCCACATAAAAATATACGAATACCTGATGGTAGGGAGCCAGGCTCTTTTCAATGGTGTGCAGTGACAGGACAAGCACACACTGAAATAGAGGAAATTCAGCTTAAACATAAGAAAACCTATTTTTTACTGTAGAGGCAATCTAATGCTGGAATAGGTTGCTGAAACAATCTGTGGTGTCTCCACCCATGGAAATACTAAAACCACAAATGCATGTGGTCCTGGGCAGCTGGCTCTAGCTGAGACTGCTTGAGCAGGGGAGCTGGATGGGATGGCATCTGCAGGTGCCTCCCATCCTCAGCTATCCTGAGAGCATGTGGATACATCTGGTTTCTGTAACACACACAAATATATATTAAAAATGAAGGCTGCATTATGTGAATTTATCTCTGTCAGTCCATGCTGCTGCTCAGAAGAGTTTGGCTAACCTGTGTTGGGGGGTGTTTCAGCTCTCCAGTGCTTCCTCTCTGGCACAGCCACAGTCACAGAAGGGACTGAAAACATCCTGAGACAAGAGGAAGGAGGAAAAGGATGTGTTTCAACTCCAAGTTGCTGGAATTGAAGACCTTCCAGGCCCTCTTGGCAGAGCTGCTGCTCAGGGATGGCAAGTACCCTCATGCTCTGTGCTGAGGGGCACACACAACAGGAAAGGAGAGCAGGAAAAGAAAGGCATTGCCATGCGCATCATGCCAGTCATGCTGTCGACTTCAGGGTCCCATTCTGCCAGAGCTCCCCTCCGCTCTGTAGCCAGGAGCACAGAACAGACCTGGGAAAGGGACAGCAGCTGAAAAAGCTGTAGGTGGTGGCCCTGGCACTAGCTTCCACCTAAAGTAAAAATAAACACATACAAACCCTCCACAAATAAATGAAGAGGAAGGCTAAGTGAAGAACATCAAGCTGCTTTGACAGTCTCAGTACAGCTGATGACTGATTAGAGATGTATCTTCACTGAGGCCCAATTACAACTGAGTGTTTAATTGCTTCTGGCCAGCATCAGCCCCCTGGGCAGGAGGCAGCTGGTTGCCTGCAGCCCTCATTCCCCAGAGGAGTAGGGGAAAAAACTTTTCTGGCTATGTGGATTGTTTGTCTTTGGCACAATTTGGAAGCAAATCAGTTATCATTTTTATTGCTGTAAAAATTACACTATTATTTTTCCTTTAAGTGAGGTAACCTTTAATTAGCTGCATGAGTGATAGCACGCAATCTCTCTTAAATTACTTAAATTTAGTCTCATAAGGTTTCTGGTTTTTTTTTTTTTTTTTTTTTTTTGTGTGGGAAGGTAGCAGATTTTTTAACACCATCTATTCCTACCCTCCTCATTTACGAGCCTGCTGCTGCAAGTCCTCCAACCCCTGATGTTGCTTCCTCCCATGACTGTGCCTTTCATACTTCATTTCTGAAGGACAGGTGAGGTCTCAGACTCCTGGACACCTTGCTGTGCCTCATCCCAGCAGCGGTGCTTCTTCTGGAGAAGGGAGGTCCCTCCTCACATCCACCACAGCCAGGATGCAGTGTACTGGGGTAGCTTTGCAAGCCCCCACTGCTGTGAACAAGATACAAGCTACTGTACCAAAACCTGAAAATTAGCAGTTAATTTGGCACATAATCCCAAGAGGAGTCTTCTTTTTAATAGGCATAAAATATATTTAATATAACTTTAATATATCTTATATATCATATGTGCAAACCAAATTTATATCTATATTTTCTAGATATAATATATGGCACAATTTTTGAGCCATATATTATATCTAGAAAACATAGATATAAATGTGGTTTGTATATATGATATGCAAAAATATAGATATAAATAATGTGGTTTGCACGTATGATATATTTTCTATATATCATATATGCAAACCACATTATTTATATCTATATTTTTCATATATATGAATTAGTATAGTTGGTGTTTTATGATCAATTTGCCACAGGAGGGTTTCTGAAAGCAGAAGTTCCTTGATGCTGGAGACATCCCATTTGCCTGCCTGTGCCTTGGCAGCAGGATATCCTGTGAGCATCCAGGCAGTGCCAAGGGGCAAGGCAGGGGCAAGTGGGGCTGGTGTAAAGTGGGTGGCACAGCTCATGCCCAGCCTGTAGCTGCAGGTGGAAACACACCTCACCAGAGACAGCATTGGGGAACTCTGTGAACCCCTCCCTGGTGACCCGTGGCCCTCGCTCCCTGGGGCAGCAGCCTGCTTTCCTTCCTCCTCTCACACCAGCAGCTCCTCTTCTTATTCTTCCATGCTCTGGGAAAGTTCAGCCTTGTTCCTGGCTCTTTTTATTGAAACAGGAACATCCGTGTGCCTGCCGTGTTTGTAAATTCTTCACAAAAGAGAATTCTTTTCCATTCAACCCCCTTTCCTTTGATTCTCTGTTTCTGCCACCACTCTCCAGGCTTATGGAGCTGTGCCTTTCCTCAAACCTGCCAGTTATGCTGGGCAATGCAGAGGAGAATGTATGAGATGGTGACCTGGAACCTTGTGACTGCCCTTGTCCCTGCTGCTGGTTTGCAGGTAGCCTGGGACAAAATGGCTTCAGTCCTCGCTTTGCCTGCTCTTAAAATGTGTTATCCAGCCTATTCTCCTGCATCAAAGCAGTCCCAGTAGGGCAGGCAGCATGATAAGAGGGAAAGGAGAGAGGATTTAAAGGATTTAAAAAGGAGCAGCCTGAATCACACCCTTGTTGAAATACATGAGGGTTCCCCTGTGCTCTCCAAATCAGGTTGAATGATCTGTGGGAGCAGGCAGATTTCTGGGCTGGAGGGGAGCAAAGACCACTTTTCTGCAACCACCACAGATGACTGGGAGCACCCTTTGCAGAGGCTGATGCTTGTAAGCTGTGCCCCTTCCTGCAACTCTCACAGCACCCGTGTTTTGCAGTGCCAGCCACAGAAATGGCAGTGACTCTGAGGTGTTCCCCTTCTCACGTGGTGAAAGTCCCACAGACATGCCAAATCCACGTAAAGAACTGCCTCGATGATCTGAACGCTCTTAATTTACATAAGTAAAGCAATAGGGAAAGATCACATGCATCTTTATATAGGTCAGGGGAGTTTGTCCTTTCTCTTATATAACATAGTCACAGAATCCACAGAGGGAAAATTAGTTTTTATTGCTTTTAGACCAGTTCTAATGTAATGTCCTTTCCAGCATTAGAGCTAGTAGTTCAAACTTCAGGTAAATTTTTTCATTCAAAAATTAAAACGAACGAAAGAACTAGTATTGAGTTGCATTTGTTATACTAAACGGCATATGCATTTAAAAGCAAATACTCTGGACACTATTTAGTTTTCTGTCAGTCAGCCTAATGCATTTCATATTCTGTGTATCAAGTGAGATCTTGTATCAGCTCTAATTGTGGATGAGACCAGACCATCTAAACAATCTCTATGTTGAGCTGGTTACACTGGGAGATTGAACCAAAGCTGCAGCCTGTGCTGCTCAAGAGTCCTGTACTTCAGAAAGTCCCTTCCTGAAAATCAGATTTCCCTCCACTGACTAATATTTGGTATTACTTATATCATTAAGTGTGTTTGTCTGCACAGGATTTTAAACTCTAAATGCGGGTGTACTACAGTTAGGAGATATTTAAACACATCAGTTAGGCTAAAGGAGAGCTATTTGAATGTAGATGTGAATTATTTAAATCTTTAATAACTGGGCACTCTGAGTAAAGTGTTTAGGACAGTAAGTGGGATGCATTTCTACTCAGAAAATGTTTATATAACTGTAGTGCATTGATGTGGGCTTAATTACCTGCTGATCTCAAACATGAAATCTCAGTTAAATGCCTTTTAATCCTATTAGTACAACAGAGCCAATACAGCAGAGGATGAACAAAACAGTGTTACAGGCTGCATCAGGCAAGCCCTTTTCCTTTGTCCTCTGTGTTTCCAACACATCCATGAGTACAGCTTCTAGGTGCCATGCAGAATAACCAATTATGTCCACACAATTAATGGGACAGGAAGGAGAGTGGAAGCAGGTCCTGAGTCTGCAATTTGCCCTCACAGGCACGGCATGGCCTTATGCCTGTTCAGCTCTGTCAGGTAACTCCTTTAGATTTACTGCCTTGAAGGGCAGTGGTTCTCATGGAGTATCAATGGCTGTCTGGCCTCGGTTAGTTTGGAAGAAGCTCAGTACCATTCTTAATGCGGTTGGCAATGTGGTCTCTTCAGGAGAGGCCCTGTGGCCCTGCCCAGAAAATCTGTCATTCTGTCCCAGTTTTAAAACAGGGAGTTCACTGGGGGAAATTGTGTTTCAGGTCAAGACTTTCTTTGGGTCAGTAACTGTGTTGCCAGCAGTAATGCATTCCAACTCTTCCAGAGTGCGCATCTGGATCCAAATGCTGCTCTCTGGACAACCTGACAAATTCAGTAGTTCACCAAAGTTCACATTTCTGCACCAACAGTAAATGTCAGTTCTTAGCTCACCTGCTGTTTGGATTATCCTGGGCTTATAAACATGAGCTAAACTCTCTGGATTCTGTTCCGAAAGTTTTCCTCCATATGTCAATTACCTGCAGAACAGAAATTCTCCAGGGACCTTTCTTGGGACCAGAGACAAATACATCACCATGTACACTGCATCTTGCCACTGTCCCAGACTCTGCTTGAGGAACAAAGGACCAAGGAACAAGATAGTAAAATTGAGTAACTGGAGTGGGGAGGCAGCAGTAAGGATCAGTGCACTGGCTGTGTGCTTTCCAAAGGGGAAGTCTGGTTAACTCGGGGAGGTTTGCTGGCTGAGGTTGGCAGGGACAACCAGTGCTGCTCCTGTCACCTATGAATAACACTTTGCTTAAATTCAGGGCAACTGTTTCTGAAATACTTGCTTGCACTTTCTCCAAACTAGGCAAAAGGAGTCCTAGGACATAAATCATATCCCCAGCCCTGTTCAGAAATTTTATTTAATCTGTTGCAAAACAACTGCTTGTAAAATGTCCTGCAAGAAATGGGGTGTTTTTGCTTTGAGCCATGCTGGAGCTTTGGCCCTGTGTGTCTGGCTCTGCTGCCTTGTATGCAGTGCTGTAGTGCTTCTGCACTCAGGCCAGTATGCTTTTGTAACTAGACATAGTTCTGGGCAGAAGAGCTTGGGTCTGAGTGCCCAGACTGCAGCTGGGAGGATGACAGACACAGTAGCAGCACTGCATGGGCTCATGTATTGTCTAGCTAAGGACTTGAGCATATCGAGGTCTTGAGAATAGCTATGGATGGGGCAAAGTCAACATCAACATTCCTGCGGTCTTTATCATGTACAGGAAGTGCATCTAATGCTACATCCCTGTTAGCATCTATGAGAGTAGGACAGCTAATGAAAGGGCTTGCAGCCAGGCCAGCTCAGTTACCTCCTGTTTGGATAAACAGCTGAGCTGTCCTGGTTAGGAACTTTGCACTTCTGGGGACACGCTCCTTGCATATAGGGAAGAGCAAAGTGCTTGTCTCAGATGGGTGGATTATTAGCCTTTAATTAAGGAAGATTGGACATATGTCCAGATCTCTGAATAGTTTTGGATAGCTTTGCAGGCAGTTGATACCTGCTTTAACCCTATAAGTTTATGTCGTGTACTGTAGGCTCCACAGAGATAAGAAAATACACTGGGTCAGCCATGAGGACTATCTGAAACTTGGCTCTGGGCATTTTCAGTCATTGTTTTTTTTTTTATTGTGAAACCACAGTGCTACAGATTAAAAGACTTGGTTTCTATCAACATTTTGCTTTTCTGTTTAGAGAAGAGATTTGACTATCAAAGAGGAAAATGTCCTTCAGATTGTGGGTTGCTGTGGTACAGGCCTATCCTATTCTTGTGCTACCATCAAAAGGTAAAATTGGCCAGCAATACTATACACCACACCAAGAAAAGGAAAAAAAAAAAAAAAGAGGGTCAGGAGAAACACACACTAGCACACACAAGTCCTTGAACTTCCACAAAGAGATATCATGTTACATTTTGCAGTGTTTCCTAGGAAACCATTACAGTGTAAAACGAACTCTTTGTCTCCTGCTCTTTGTAAAATTGTTTGAACCACCACATCTCGTAAAAGGTTGCTTCACAGACAATTTATGCAGCCTTTAATAAAAGCTTAATCTGCAGTTTGCTGCACCATCAGAAGCAATATTTCTATCACCAGTCTGAATATTTTAGATTCAGAAAATGGATAAGATTATGTAATAATTTCCAGAACTCAGAGAAACAAAATATTCTAGCTGGCTTTTTCTTTTTCTTTTTTTTTTTTTTCCTGACGTGGAATGACTTTCTCTAGCAGCAAGGCTGTATAGATATATAGAAAAAAATGCAAAGAAAATCCCCCAAAAGGCAGAAATTGCTTTACGAAGCCCTTATAAGCACCTTTTTACTGGCACGTTCCCTGAAGTGGTTTGGTTTCTTTTCCTGTGAACATGGAAGAGGTTTGAACAGGGTTTCCACGATCTCTTACTTGCTGTGGAGGCTGTGGCACGGCAGTGCCCAGCGCTGGTGTGGGCCCCCTGCCAGCCCAGATCCAGCGGGTGGAAAAAAGGCTCATCTGTCCTGAGCTCCCTGTGCCCGGGCCTGCCCCAGGCTGTGCAAGGCGCTCCCCAACACAGGGCAGTGCCCGGCGGGTGCTGGGGCCTTGCTCTGCGTGAGGGCGGCCTGCTTGCTCTGAGGGCGCGACCATCGCAGCCCCGCTCTGCAGAGACGGTGAGGGCCTTGAGTGCTAGGGCAGGGCATGCAGGCCAGAGGAAGGGAGGAGCTTCCACTGAGGGCTTTGCCAGTCATGTTCCATTATTTATCATCTTCCTTTAAATCCAGCACTCGACGTCTGCTATTTCATTTTAAGGAGGATAAATGTGAGGGCTCACAGGGCCTCCATGGCTGCCAGCAGGCTGACCTGTGCTTCCCAAGCACTTTGCTTAAAGAGCTGACCTAATGAGTTTTTTTCCCCCTCCTGTAGTCCCTGTCATTTACAGTTTCTATAATTTCCTGTCATAGCTACTTTCTTCCTCCCCCACCTCCTTGTGATATTGCAGGATTCATCTATAAGCCTGATGTGCTCTGACTGCAGCATGCTAGATTTGTCTTCGTCTTAATATATTATTTATGATGCTATTATTCCTTGCAGCGGACTGCCTGCCATGCTCTGCATACAGTTGCTGGTCTTCCAAATGCATCATGGCCAGCAAAGGAAAACACTGATCTAATTGAATTAACAGTGGTTCTGTTAGCCTTAATAGAGTTTGTCATGAAACACTAAGCAGACATGACAATGATCTTGGTTAGTCATATTTTTATCCCTACTTCTAGACATGGTTACTGTTAGCCAGATCAGTGGGGAGGGTAATTCTCCTTTGCTGATCAGTAATTGTGCTTACCCAGACATGTAGCAATCACTTTGGACTGATGGCTGAAATAAGCCAGGGACTTGAATAGCAGAAAGTTTTATATTCTGACAATAAACTTGGCTAATTAAAACAAGATGCAGATGGTACTGCCACCTAGCAATTTTCACCTCACTTACTCTGACTCCAATTATAGCTTTTCCCTACTGACTTGCACTGTTTAAATTACAGTCAGGGGATATATGACTGTTTACCTGTTTCTATTCATACGAATATGTCTAACACATCATTGTTCTGCACAAGGCATGTGAAGATGGACTTAGTACTTATTCTGAAAAGTATCTCCACTTTTTAAAAGAAAGGGAAAAGAGTAATAAAAAGACTACTTAGAGACTCATTAGCAGACACATGCATCAGCGGGAAGCATATGAATATTACACACACAATGTGTCTCTCTAACACTTGTTCATTGGAGCAGGTGCCATACTTCTGGGAAATTAACTTTAATTGGATAAATAGAAAACTGGCCTTAACTAAGGCAGTCCAATTCCCTTTCTTAGTTTATTATTTTCTTTAGACACTCTGAAATGCTTGATATTGATCCCTTGGGTGACTTTCACTGCTCAGAGTAAAATATGTTTACAAGGAAAGGGTAAGACAATCAGTCATCAAGAATGGGTTAGGTTTGCTTGATCCTGCCTCAGTGCAGTGGGGTGGATAACACTATCACTTGAGGTCCTCCACATTGCTTTAAACAAGCTATAAAAACAAGCTTTAGAGAGCAATAATCCATGCCTAATCCAGGGTGAGAACAGCCTGCTAATTCTGTGGCAGAAGAATTATCAGAACTGCATCCCTGAAATTTGTCTGGCCATCATGTGGATCATATGTTACTGTTAGTGCTGATGCATCACTGTTATGGCACTTTATTCTGGCAACCCTTTCCATGCAAACCAGCTGTGTGCATGGCCATCCTACTGGCAGCAAAGTGCCCTGAACTGCACATGCTTGATCCAATTGCCTCATCTTCTTTTCACATGGAGAACTTTCAGGTAAAAAGTATTCCCTGATGGGTTTCCCTGATTCCCTGTTACAATGGGGCAGGACTTGAAGTTGTCTTTGAAACTACACTCTGGTGCAGTTTGAAATGTATGTCTGTTGGAGGCAGAGGGGAAGGACTGGGCACTGGACCAGGATTTATTTGCAGAGACCTATTGTTTTGAGTAATTCAGCTGAGTTCCATTTTGTGTAAAAAATATGTATGCAAATTAATGCTGATTGGAAGGGAACTTCCACGCATCCTCGATGACACGCTAAATGAGGTCCACGTGAGTACCATTAATACGATGAATAAGATGACACTAACTTGAGTGAAGTGCTCAAAGCATCCTCGCTTTCTCTTGGCTTTCTTGTTTGTCCTGTTCAGCCCCAGGGAGCCTCTGCAGAGTGGCACCAGCAGCCCCTGTAGGGGACAGATCTCATGATTCAAATAGACAGTGAGTAGCTCAGTGGTCTCCTCCCCTGTCAGAAGTCACCACAGTGTCACTGCCTCTTCTGGGTGGCAAGCTGTGTGCTCTCAGTGGAGGAGCCATGCCTTGGCAGGGTGCTGCTGTGGGTGCCTGCCCTCTGCTTGGCTGGCCAAGACCCCACTGGGCCAGTGTATTTCCTTCAGGTCCTCTCCGATCCTTCCTGCCCAGGAGAAGGTAAGGCTGGTCTCTGTCAGAGGACCTGTATTTGCCATCTAGAAGTGCATCTCTGGGGGAGTGTTCCAAGAGAAGAGTGCTTTAAGGGGCTAAGTACAAACCTTCCCTTTGGCAGCAGGTTTTGGACGCATGAACAGAGCAGTTACAGACCCCAAACAGTTTGCTCATCAGGGCACTTTCTTGCCCTCCCTCCTCCATGCCTATGTTTTAAATGGACTTTCCTTTCACTGGCAAGAGATGGAGAAGCTGTGCAAAATGAGACATCCAGCACTGTTGGGCTTTTTTCTCCAGGCTTGTCACTGCTTATGGAGGAGCATTTATATTAATTTAAAAGAAAGAGATATATTAATCTTTGAATTGCTTCTGTAGGTGCTGCTTATACAAAGCATTTCAAACAGAAGAATAGACAAAGGAATTTCACAAAGGATTGTCTGTAGGACTGAAAGAAACACAGATCCCTAAGCACCTGGAGAGCTTTTGCTTTCCCATCTGCTGCAGCTCTGGCAGCATGCAGGTCAAATGCAGCAGAGTGTGGAGCACTGTGTTAACTGTGCACTGCCCTCAGTCCCCAGGCTGGAGAGTCCCTCAGCATTCCTTGGGGCATGTCCCACGCCTGGCAGACATTCTCCCTGTGTGCACACCACACATCTGCATGCCAGTGTGCCCAGCTTGAAGGGAGCCCACGCTGAGAGAAAACCAGGCTAGTATGTGGGCAAGGCATTGGAAAATGGTGCGTGCAATGCTCTGCATTTGCGTGTCACGTATGTGGCATGTATCACAAAGGCAATAGGTCCTGAACAGAATGTACTGGCAGGGCAGAAAAGCCCCAATATGATCTGAGCAAGGATAAATTACTGGATTAGATCCCTTTTATCTATGGGGTCACATTTCACAATGCCTACTCCTCTCACAAAACAAGTCCATTAAGCCTAGTAATGGACATAACCAATGTTTATTTGTACCGTAGTTAATGGCTTTGCATAAGTGATCCCATTTACACAAAATCAAGGCAAAGAACCCAGGTATGTTCCAGTGACTCTCAGGACTAGGGAGTCATTACTTTTACACTCCCTGTTATTATCTGTTCACTACTATTTTCTTGCAGAGTAAGTCTCAGACAACATCCTCTAAATTACGCCTGTGAAGCACAACAGATTTATGCCTGTTGGAAGAAAATAGTACAGGGTACTCTGCTATTAATACATAAAATCTGGAGATGAAGTCACATCTGTATGATGATCTCTTTTGGTGGACCACATGTTCCTAAATCCCAGCCTTGCTCTTTTAAACTATCAAGTCTGTCATAAATATTTGATGATGAACAAGCTTATAAAAGCTAAATGCAAAACATGAATAGAGGAAGAGCAAATGTGTGATTTAACTTTTAATTAATTACCAGCACCTTACAGTAAAGCCCATCTCCTGTAAGAGGCAAAAAAGTAATAAATTTCTTCCTCACTGTAACCTGATCTAAATTATCAGCATTGCATTTATTTGTATTTTTTAAAGGAAAAGGATAAATTCTCTAGAAACAAGAGAACCAGGAAACAAGAAACAAGGTAGAACAGTCTGGTTTTATTACCATATGTAATCAAAAGCTTTTATTTCCTATCTCTCCTCCTTTTTCTTTTCCTTTCCTGCCTTTTTTTTTCTTTTACAACCGACATTAAGTGTGAATCACATGTTAGGGGAATGTGGAAATGAAGGGAAACTGGTGACATCACAATACTTTACAACTTTACAACAAATGAGAATCTGAATTTGTTGCATCTACGAGTGTATAGCAAGGGTGGAAAGCAAAGGCACACATAGGTTCATGAATCCCTCAAAGCAGAGGGTGGAAGAGAACTGGGGTTGGGAAAGGATGAAAACAGAAGACCCACCGAATACAAAATGAACATTTCAAGGTCAACCCAGTAAACTGTGTGTACTTTGTGAAGGCAGATCGCTGCACAAGCTGTTGCCATGATTATCCATCTCTGTGTTTTGGGAGGATGTTTTGAGGGATAATATCAAGGGAACCCTGCTTCAGGGGTTGGAGCTTGGTGAAAAGGTGTTGAGTTGGCTATTTTTTTTAAAAAATTACCTTGCTACCTACTGTTTTCAAAGGGTTTTCAGTTTGTTTTTATTAAAACAACAACATTGCTTTGGATACAGATCTATCTACTCCAGTCTGCATAGTTCACTACGGGTGAACAAAACTGTTTCATAAAAGAAGCCATGATGAAATGAAAGAACATGCAAGCACCCTTGTTACACACTTTGGTGTAGACCATCCCGATCTTGTATATACCATCTATAAGCTAGTGGACTTAAAATCTGTCTTTTCAATCATTCTGAAACAAAACCAAAACCCTGAAAAACAAATGGAAGTATAAAATTTTAAAAAACAAATTGAAACAGAAACAACCACCTTACTCAAACATACTGTTCAGTAGAGATATATATATATATATATATATAAAAAGCTTAGAAGCGATCCCCATCATTTTTCTACAGTATGTTGACACAGTTATTGTAACAGATTAAAAACACAGCTACGTTTTGCATAAACTGAAAGACTGGAAAGGAACTTACACACCTGCGTGCGCACACACACGCACACACCTGTGCGCACGCACACTCCCACACTAGCTACATGCACAGTCACACAAAAGAAACAAAGGAAAAAAAAACAAACCCCCGTTTTTCCCCAAAGAAGTATATGCAGCATCCTTCTGGAGCAGCAGGTAGCTACAGCAGGAGCCTGCCTGCCTGTCCTAGCTCCATGTGCCCTGCATGCTGCAGGATGTGCGGCTGGGCTTTCTGCAGGGCTTGGCCCCTCTCACCCGCGCTGTCCCCAGCCAGGGGATGTACCAGCTCCGTGGACAAGGGTGTTAGTCATTTTCCTGCTGCCAGTGAGAACCATCTCCACGCTGACATGCTGTAAAGGGGGAGCGGGAGGTGGGGGAAGGCAGAACCCCCAGCATGGTGCCTTGTGAGCATCACCACCAGTGGGTGGTTTTGAGAGAGGACTTGGCACAGCTAGAAAGTCAAATTTGGAGGGTATGGTGCTAGCCTGATTTCTTTAGGGATGTGGGGTTATGAAAATAACCACCACATTCTTCTTTCAATGCCTTTACTCCAGTTTTTGAAGGGGCTTGGAGGAGGAAGGATCAATAAATATTTGCATTACTCAAAGGGGAAAAAGAAAAAGGTTTTACATACTACAGCTCACAAATATACACAACTGAGGGTGTAAGGCACAAATTTACATGTGGAAGAAAACAGGCTATTCACAGATATATTCCCACGAAAAACCCGTGTGATAAGACCATAATTTATGCATGGTAACAGCCGGCATATTAGCTAGTTCACACTGTTTGAGGATTTTGTTTGCCGTCTCACATGCAAGGTGAAATGAGATGGCACATCACAAGCTGGTGCCTTCACAGAAAGTATTAGCTACTGACAAAGCCATGTTGATAGCAATGGTGCACAGATGTGCAGCTTTTAAGTTTCTCTTGCAGCTGCTTTAGAAGTTATGAACTTGCGGTATTTGTTCCTGTCTTAGGTCAGAGGCCCAGCCAGCTAATTAGCTGAGAGACTTAAATAGATATCCCCTTTTTAGTTCAGCTAACCAGGCAGTCCAGGCACGAAGTTCAGAAATCCAGCTCCAACTTATCTAACTCAGTGAATTTCTTGGAAAAATAAAAGAGTTCTAGTTACTCCAGTTAATGGGTTTCACGTTAAATAGGTATAACTTTCAAGGTACTTCTCTGAAAAGCTGCTCACAGGATGATAATGTAGGTCAGTTCCTTAAGAAAAACAAAAGTTGAACAATAAATAAGAGGAGTTACTTGTGTTAACAGTCACATGTTATTTGTTAAAAGAGAAGGGTAGCAGAAATCTATGACATAGTTTGCCCAAGCTGGCATTTAACTGCTATGACCAAATGACTGTAACACTGAAGGGCATCATTTCACAGTACCTGCTAGTGGTAAACCTCTGCCATTGTTAAGTCAGAGTTAGCTTTATCAATTGATTTTTTTCTTCCTTTTTTAAAAGTTTTTTCTTTTTTTTTTCTTTTTTTTTCCTTTTTTTTTACATTTGTATGGTTTTTTACATTTGTTTTACTTTTCAGAGCGCTGTTTCCCAGTTCAGGAATGCACTGTGCAGTTAGGGGCAGGGGGTGAAATGTCACAGTCATTTTCACCTGTGTGCTTTTGGCTCAATGTTTTTGATGGAGGGTTAGTCTTTTGAGCAAAGAACTGGCAGGCTGTGGGGGTGAATCCTGCAGTTGCAAACCTTCAACCATGGGTCATATGGCTCGGGTTTAAAAAAATATTCCACTTTTCCCAGAGAGCAGAAATCCAACACATCTTCAGCTTGCAACAACCGTGATCTCAGAGGAGCGAGTGATAACAGTTGCAGAACACTGGCTTTCAAGGGCAACTTCTGCTTAATTGCCATCCTCCTCCCACTCCCCCTCCCCCTCTGATTATGTACACGCATCGTTGGGCTTCATGGACGTGGAGAGCGGAGCAAAGGAAGGTTTGGGAGGTACGTCTGGCTTTAGCGAGGGCGTGCGTTTCAAGCCTGACCTCGTCAGGGAGTTGTAGGCAGTGAGGCTCGGCTGCCGGGATACAGTCACAGCCTGTGCCTGCGCAGCGTGGACCTGTATGGAGTCCACTCGCTGCGGGGCCGGCGGCGGGTTGTCACCCCGGCCGAAGCTCTGATTGCGGGACAGGTGGGACGAGTTGGAGGAGTTAGTGTTGTTTCTTTTGAGGGTTGATGCCTGATGACTTCTCGTGAGTGAGTTTGTGGGGTAGCTTCTCTTGTAGTCCACGTTGTAAGCAGAGGAGTGCATCTCCAGCCGCTTGCTCAGCCCGCTCTGCGACAGCGAGGTGCCCGGGGGCCCCAGGGAAGCCTCCCGCTGGGGGACTTTTGGAGGCATGCTGTCGAGATTTTCCACTAGGTTAACTCCATGGCTGGGGCTTTTGCTACTGAGGTGGTCCTTGATAGTTTTGTACTCAAGGGTGGCATTCTGGTCCTCCACAGACATCTGAGCACCATCGCTCATTTTTGGCTGGTCAACATACTCATGCTGGTAGCCTTGCTGGGCTATGGGCAGGACCACAACACTGGGGATGTGGCTGGGAGAAGCCCTGAGTGGCAGGTCAGTTGGTATCACTGGTGAGGCCATCGAGGGGATATCTTTTGTGCAGGCATTGATGAGGTTCTGGTTTCTCTCCCATTCCCGACTGCCTCGGCTGGGCTTTCTCTTCTGCTGCAGGGTTGGGGTGGACTCCGGGGTTGGCAGGGCAGCCAGGTCCAGATGGTGCTGGTCAGCTTTGATCAGCATCTTGGCAGTGCTGCCTGGGGTAGCCAGCTTGCCATTGTGCATCAGAGGCGTGAGGATAGCTTCAGGCTTTGGCTCCTTGGACTGAGCATCCCCAAAGAGGCCACTGAGCTTGGAAACACTGCTCATGGAGCCGCGGCGGGAGTGGGTGAGCTCCTTCTCCTTCCTCTGCACGGCAGCCATGTCTCTGCGGCGGTGGTCGCAGATGCAGTACACTACGATTCCCGAAAACACGGCCCCCATGACAAAAGCAAGAATCACAGCAATGGCCAACAGGGTGACTGGCACCAGCTGATCATGACCTTTCAGGTAACTCTCCCGAATCACTCCTGCAATAGACAGCATACAGAGGTTAAACAAACTAAAGACAAAGGAGGAGCGGGGATGGGGGGAAGGCTACTTATCATTAACTACTTTATTCAAAGGTGTGCCCCTGCGAGGTTGCTTTGTGTTTTGCCAGGGGGATTTTGTTTATCAGCTTGTTCAAATTTGGAGACATACTCTACCTGCCAGCTACATCATCCATGTACAGCCTTCAGCTTTCAGGACAGCTTTCAGATCTGCAGCTGAAGACTACAAAGTTCAGGAGTAGAAAGGTAATTTACTTGTAGCACAAGTATAATTGTTTTGAAATCCTGGTCCTGGCCAATTCACACTGACTTCAGCAGATCTTTTAGCTCTCCTCTGACATACTACTCATTCCTCACCTTCCTCTTTCTGATCTCTCCTAGGCTAATACCATCTTATTTTTACTATGGTAAGTTATTGGTATTCAAAAGCCTTTAATGGAGGAGAGGAGATAAAGTCTTGGTGAATACCAAAGAAGTGCATCCCATATTGTTTAAGGCTTCTTTCTCTGTTCTTTATTCTGTTATCTTTGTCATGTGTTTTATAAGTCAGTGTCACATGCCTGGGTTTCAGAAAGAGGCTTGAGTAACTATGAAAGATAGAGCACAATGTTGAAATTTACTGAGCCTGTTGGGTGACTGTCCTTGCTATTTTAATTTTAAAAGCTCTCTCTTTTCTGAACACATGAATAGGTTGACCTCTGTGCTGAAGCCTATGCTTTCTGTTCTAAAAGACCTGACCTGATGCCTCATCCTGTGGTCAGAGGTCACTGTCAAATCCTACTTGGCCATCCAAGCACCCACTGTCTGAGGAGACATCTCCTCCACTTGAAGTCCCTAGTGCAGCATTAATGAATACCCTAAATTTCCAAAGTAAGCTTTTTTCCTGATAAGGGCACCAAGCCAGCAGCACTAATGAAACACAAGCAAAAAGCCTGTAATTTTTTTATTGTAGTTTCTTGTTTGACTTTTTTTTTTTTTTAATTTCTGGTTTTCTTCTCACTGTTTGCAAAGAGCAGCCACAGTTTGACAAGGAACTGAAGGAATATCTCTCCAACCTCTTCTTCCAGAAAAGGCCCAAGTGCCAAGGGATTAAAAGCTCCACATGCTCAAAGGAAATGTAATAGTTGTCCTTATTTTGGGAGAGATAGCAAGGCAGAAAATACAACTCCAAGGCTCTCCTGAGACTTTATGAAGATACAAAACTTTCATCTTGTTAAGCAACTCCTAAAATAAAGTTTTTTCATGTTTTTGGCACAGAAGGTAATTACAATCCAGAATCAGAACCAAACTATGTTAAAAGAATATTAAAAAGTTACCACTATTTCACAGAAGCCTTTGATAAGTATTCTGGCCAGATACAGTATTGTTCCCATTTTTCTGTCCCAAGTTGATTGCAACATTTAGGTGGACAAGAGATATTTGCATACAAGAGATGAACTTTATATTTAAAAGCAAAACAGCTCTTGAAATCATAAGCACCTGCACGTGACATCGCAGCTGGGTGCCGCAGAAATTATTGTGCTGTGACAATACAAAGGATTATGATTTCACAAGGAGAATAAACAGCAAGAGCAGATGATCACTTAAGAAAATATGATCCGGCATTCACATAAATGTCCTAATAGTAAACTGTAAGGGCAGGAAAGTAAAACTCAGAAAACAATATATAATTAGAAACAATCTTCAAATTTAGTGTTTCTAAGACAACTCTCTTTTAAAGCCCAGAAGCTTCTTCAGAGGCAGACTCTTCTATTCTTTGTGATCAGCTTCTTTGTCAGCAAGAAGCAGTAAAACCTTATTCTGTAATTTAAATGCACGTACAAAATTGCTGTATGTAGAAGAACAGTCTAGTGCTTACAGCACAGTCAGCAGGAACTATATTTCACTGCAAAGGTGTTGGTCTCCTGTGATCCTTCACCTGCTGATATTTGCATCCTAGACTCTGCAGCATTTTGTGGCCAAATTTATTTACGCTTGTAAAACTGTTTGCAGAGATTAACCAGAGAATCAGAGAGAGAGTCTTAAATGGATGGGAAGAATGAAGTTAGGAAAAGCTTCACCTTAAAAAGTCTATGTGCACAAACTTCTCAGGCATGGCCCTTTGAGAACTTATCCAATGTGTTTTGCATGGAAAAAACTCAAAATCTCTGCTCAGTGCCTACCTAAGGGTGTAAGTACCTACAGTCAAAGCCCAAAAGCATGGATTCATGACAGGAAAGTCATATCTTACTAACTTAATATTCTTCACTGAAAGGATGGTCAGTCATTGAAACAAGCTGTCTATGGAAGTGGTAGGATCATCATCCCTGAAAGTGTTCAAAAAGCATGTCAATGAGCTACCTGGGGACGTGGTTTAGAAGAGATCACGGTGGTGCTGGGTTAAAGGTCGAACTTGATGATCCCAGAGGTCTTTTCCAACATAAATTGTTCTGTGATACTATAATTCTAATATTTTTTTATATATAGATTGGGAGCAACAGGCTGGAGTGCAGCTGTGCGAAGGGAAATGGCGTTTTTGGTTGATGGTAAGCTCAATATGACTCAGCCATAATGGTGGGAAAAAGGGGCATGGGAAAAGGACCCTTTTCCATGGTGGGAAAATGGCTGACCATATAAAAATATTGGAATGAACATTCCAACACACAAAAATGATGGAAAGACTACAGGGCATCAGTGATGAAGTGTGGCTTAAAATAATTGGTTTGTTCAGCTTAGAGGAGACTTCATTGCTACCTAAAACTTCCTCATGACTGGGAGTTCAGGGGGAAAATGCTGTCACCTCTCTCAGGCATCTGGTGTCAGGATGCAAAAACTCATGTCCAAGCCTGAAATTTCTGCTGGCTGAGGGGAACTTCAAGCTCTGCACTCTCAGTCTTCTCCTTGAGGCTAAGTCCTACTCTATGAGTGCTAACCTTAAGCACAAACCTGCATCACTGCATGAAAAAGCAATGTAAAATCTTCAGCTTTAGGTTACCAGGAGATATCAAAACATTAGTAGTCACATGACAAAATTCCCGCACAGTCCAGACTGCATGACCCTTTGTGTTCATGAAAGGGGTAGCTGAAATGATGTTGTGCACACTGCTGGTGTTTTACATGCAGAAATTTATGAGTCTCTTAAAATATCCTAATTCCAGCTCTTTCCTCTTGAACTCAAACCTTCCTGATGTTTATTATGTTTCCTACACTAAAGGATATTTAACATTAGTGCCTTTTCTCTAGGCAGACACATTTTCTCTGGAAACAAAGTCAGTTTAATGATATAGTTTATTTCTTACCAGAGAATTCTTCCATGTGTCATTAGTCATACAAACAATCCCACTAACTTCAATGTAAATAAATAAAAAAAAAAAAGGGCAAGATTTGACCCTTCATCAGTGTCCCTGGAATAGATTAAAAAATAAGTAATAAAAAAGTAGGAGAAATGCTCAGCATCCTACTGTCATGACCACAGGATGGGTGGGGGCAGTCTGGAATTTAACATGATATATCAGCCTATAGGCTGATAATTGCAGTTGTTGTCCATCAACATGTAAAACCTTAACATCAGCAGTAACTGCCTGCACAGAGAGATGACTAAGGAAGTGTGTGATCCCCACCATGTCAAGTGTGAGGCAAACTGTTCATGTCACTTCACAGACTGTATTCTGTGTGCTTTTACCTAGGCCTGCAATTCTTAAAGAACATCACAGCCCACATGGCAAGTCCAGCATCCTTCATTTGCACTTGTTGTTCAAGGAATTTAAATGAAGAAGAAAATAATCAGAAAAATGTAGGGTTTACATTTTTGAAAGGCAAGTAAAATATTCTGACTCCCAGGCTTGAGGAAACACCTCTTACATTTATTTATTATGTGACATACTTTTAAGACATCATGTACTGGAAAACTGAATGGGCTGGCTGCATAGAGCCAGTAAAATATAAGTGTCCCCATATTAAAACATCTTATTTAATAATAAAATTATTATTCTATATTAAATACATTTAAAATATTATGTCTAGCACTTTCCTGTTTGTAATATATCATTTGCAAAAGTGAAAAGACACTACTTATTTAATTTTATGTGGTCTGAATCCACACCCCAGACTATTTTCTCTAGTGCATTGAGACCTATCATCTTGGATAACAACAAACTATTATTTTGAAAGGGATCATTTTGACAGAATTATCTGTATCAACATTGTACTCTGAAGTTGAGTGGTGGTAAAAAGAAAAGTAACCCTGAAAATGCTACAAAGAAATAGATGACATCAAATATTTGCATCTTCAGGGATGAAATCTTACATGTTGTGTCACTAATGCCCCAAACATTCTGACATTTACTGACCTCCCTGGACGCTTCTTTTTAAGCTCTCTCCTTTACAAATCACAGTGGGGCTTACAAGTTCAGGGTCCCCCTACATGTGATGTAATATTATTTCTGGCTACTAAAAGAGACAGTCTAGTCACCTGATATTCTCCCTTTTCCATGGCTATTTTGATTCTCATAGACAACCTGATCCTTCCTCCTCCATTAACTTTCTGTAATTTCATCCCATGTCCTTTTGTCTGCATCTCCTAACATTGCCATTCACTTTCTCGGTCAGTATACCCTGCACTGTAACAGTCTGGAACAGGCAAAATCACCTCTTCTCACTCATCTAATGAGAGAGAAGACCTGATCTGGTATTGTGTTGTACTGCTATGCATAATTGATTCCTTCTTCCAGCAGAGCCTCTAGCTAAGGTACACAGTTTGGGCTGGCTGGTTGGTTAAGAGGACACTTAGAAAAATGCTTCCAGACCTTCAAGTGATTCAACTCTGAAATGAGCTAGGATATGTACAAATCCCATGAGTACAGCATTGATCTAGCTAAAGGTAGTTGTTACTAATGAGCAAGGAGATATTACATTTTATGTCAATAATATATATACTATTATTAAAGTTACAGGAGATGGGAAAGGCAGACTTGTGATATGTCTCTGGGTAAGAATAATACAGAAAAGACCAGAGGTTATACAAAGATATAGATCTCCTGTATGCTAGACTATCATAAGCAGGAAAGTGAGGCTCCCTCTTTTCACCAATTAACAAAATCATTCAGTACCTATGCTAAAACAAAACAAGTTAAAAAGCAAGATGTGTATGAAAATACTGATGAAACTATTCCGGAGATGCTCTGCTCTTTCTAATTGTAATAGAAAAGAAATTCCAAGGGTAGCAATGTAATTAAAATTAAAAAATCACAAAGGGATTAAGTTCATTCTAAGGAATATATTGCATGAGCATAACTGAATAAGAATAATGAATATCAACACAAAAAACTTCATCAAAGGAGGACAGAGAAGGGATGACATGGAGACTGAACTAGTTACTCCTTTTCCCCCTGCTACTTAAAAAAACCAAATCCTCACTCTGATCTGTAATCAGAAATGTAACAAAGTTAGGGAGTAAGTGTGGACCATGATAGAAAAAAGAAGTAAACCTACTTAGATACCAGACATTTTAAAATTAAATTGTCTTAAGGAATTTTTCCCCCATGGCTCAAGGAGCTAGCCAGAGCAATTTTTAGACATTGTATGCTATCTTGGACAACACTGGGGGAAGTACAAGCATAAAGAGCTCTGGAAGAGGACAAGTGTATTACGTGCCTTTGAGATTAACCAAATGGAGGACAAAACACAGACCTACCAGTAAAATCTTTCAAATGGAGGTGGCTCTAGAACAAGTAATAAAGCAATCAATTTAATGAGCACCCAAAGAATAAAGTAATTAAAAAGAGGGGAAAAAAAAAAGGCAAAGCAAATTTTCCAAAAGTAAATTACGTTAAACAAGACAAGCTTCCTCTCTTGGCAGGATAAACAGCTCACTTTTTGTATGGAAGGAGTAAGTATGACAGCCCTTGACTTCTCTAAAGCCTTTGACTTATCTTCTCAGAAGTAAGTGAAAGCAAGCTAAAACCTGCTAAAAAGCTGCAGTTGAAAAGTGCTGATCAAAGGTCTCCCTGGAAAGAGATCTGAAGTAAGGTGTTTGTCTCAGGAGAACAGCAATTAAAACAGGCATCTGCAGAAAGGAGACCTGGACTCCAGAGGCCCAGAAAAAGCTCTGTATCCTTTTAGCATGTACAGCATAAAAAGAAACATCTCATGATGAAGCCTAAATTTCCTTGTCTCACCTGTGATCCCTGTGTGACATGAATGGCAGGACATCAAGAAAAGCCCCACAGCCACATTCCTTTCAGTCTAAGTTCTGGTGTATGCTTTGCAGTGAGTACAAGCTGAAATTGCAGCTTATAGCCCTCACAACTCATTAATAATAAAAACAAGCAGCAAATCATTCCCCAATTTGAATAAAGCTTGATGACTTTTAGTGATACAAGAGTTTGGATGCTGCCCTCTTCCACAAGGAGGCTGAAGCTGGTAAGGATAACTCTGGGGACAGTCAGCGATACCTGGCTTGCCACTGCAAGCTCCTGTGTATGAATAACAGCTGCCTGTCCTGAAAAGTAACACCTTTCAGTCTGAGCACTGCAGTTTGCTGCAGTGTGGAGACAAAGAAATGACTTATGGCTGGCACAGGTGTGTCCTGGGAAATGGGAAGACTGCATGCCACAAGCACCACAATCGCTCTGTGATCAGATCCACAGGGAGCTGTCATTGTCTGTCTTTCCAAAGGTAAAGTAATAACCCAAAATGGTGACACACATGGAACTTGAAACACCAAAGTGGGAAATGAAGAATGATATTTTGGAAAGGAAATGAGGGAATGACTATCAGGAAATAAGGTAATATTTATCTCCAGACCACACACTAAGAGCAGTTAAGGCATGAGTGTCATCGTGGTGTTAAGTGTCACCTCTCTAGCTAAATGCCCACGTCCATCTCCAATAGCTACAAAATCACTTGAGACTTTTCACTGAAACAGCCATTGTTCCAGAAAAGCACAATGATTTCTTTACCATTCTTATCTAAGGGGAAAACTCAGCAGTTAATTTCATTCTTCAGTGCAAGCTTCTCTGTAGGATGTACATTTCCCTCACCTTACGCTTGCAAGAAACATTGGTGAAAAACCTCATTATGAATGGAGGTTTTTATGGGCTTCAGAATATCTTTTTAAAATACCACTGAAAAGGTTTTCAACATGTGTCTCCAGGTGTTAGGAATGTATTTACAGGTAGTCTCATGCTGCTAAAAGACTATTTCAGACTGGAAAATCCCTGCAGGTATTAACAAGCTTTCTTCCTCTTTTTTAACTAGCAATCATAATTTTAAAAAACCAACAACCTCCAGAAAACAACCAAACAACAAAAATCTCCAGACAAATTTAGACTGAACTCTGGGCTTTCAGTGTCAGAAAAACAGAGGAATGATCAAAGTCTACCATGCACTTCTGAGATCTTATGTTTTCCTGAAGGAATAATTTGAAGATTTTATATAAACCAACCACTCTATTATCCCAATGACTTGGTGTTTGCCACTTTAATGGAATTGCTGTGTTGAAAACAGTGAGAACACCTTATCTTCATCTTTTTTCTGGCTGCCAGGACTCATTGTGCTGGCTCAGTGCAACACTAACCAGTACCCATTTTTCTGAACTCCTGGTGTCACCAGCTAGGAAAAAGCCCAGCCCAAACATTCGTACTTAAAGCTGCTGGAAAATGCTTTCCCCTGCCTTCCCTCTCAGTAAAGCTGTATAGTTGACTTGTAAAGGTCTAAAACTCTAAAGTTTTGCATGACTGTGTTGAGAAAAGCAATCCATCTTTCATACTCCACCCTAGGGCTCTCAAAGCCAGCTGCCTGAGCTAGTAGTCTGAGGTATCCAGCAAGGAAAAAGTGGGAGCATGAAGTTGGAAAGAGAATGAATTTGTAAAGAAAAAACCTGCAGTTACAAAAAGCCTGGGAGATATTGGAGATATGAGAAGAAATCATACTTCAGAACTATGAAAAAAAATCAATAAATAATGTGACTGAAGTAATCTGCAACAAAGCTTTGAAAACTACCTAAGCAATCTGATCAGCTCTAGTGGCCTCTGTTAGGGTTTTCTGTTCCCCTATCAGATCTATTTCAGAAACAATCCCTCCAGGACAAGTTTATCAACTGATCTTTAACAGTGGTTTAATTTCTTCTTTCAGCTGGTTCATCATTTTATCATTTCTCTCCACTCTCCATGAATCATTGCCAACATGACTCTCTATAGAAAAAAGATGGTCGTAATTTACAAAAGGAAGGGAGATCAACACATCTATATGATATAGCTTGTGACTCTTGAAGCAACATTTTAAGAATGGATTTAAATTATCTGGTTTTAGTTTGATTATGAGCCCACAATCCAATTTTTCTGCATGCTACAGTGGCCATACAAAATTCACACCATGGCCTTGTGAATTGACACTTGTGAATTTTGAAACAGGGGATTATTATAGATGGAAATCACAAAACCTGAACCAGAAAATTCATGCTCGGGCAATTTCCACCCTCAGCAGAGTGAAGGAGAGACAAGACTGAAAAAGACTGGAATAGGAAGGTCTTAAAGCTTTTTAATTGTGTTACTTCTGAGCAGTACTTCTGTAAATGACCCAGTTTGTTAAGTTTGCAGTTATGGGAGAAAGCTTGCCTGACACAAACTCCTGCATGTATGATATAATGAAAGCTCTTACAGTCCTGAAGCCAGCCCCATTTTGTTTGTCCCAGTGGCTAAGCTCAGGGCCAGCACTAGAAAGCATTTGACAACCTTTCTCCCACTGGCAGGTGGAGATAATTTTGAACTTTCCTGATTTCAGTACTTTCCTTCACCTCTCACCCTTTCCTGGTGAGTAATGATAATTTTAGATGCCTCTGTATGATGGAGAATAAGCAGACATATCAGGTTGCTTTAAAAAAACCCCAAAACCATAAAACAGAGGCATTCACAGTAGTTAAAAACAAGATTATAAAATCCAAATGTCAAGGAAAATTTATTCTTTTGTAGCTTGTCTCGGCAGACACAAACTTTATGCTGCTTTGCATCTTAAAACACAAATTTCCTTTAAAGTCTGCAGCATTTCCTCTAATGACATACAAGAAGCTCAATGCACATTCTGGGACCTTTCTAGTATGCCTGGGATAAGCTTAAACATATACAGCTGCTCTTTATTAGCTTACTTCAGGGGATCTTTCACAGCTGGGTTAAAATAGATTTACATATGTTTGGCTGAATATGCATAATTTCTGGGCTCCAGAGAAGTTGTTGTAGCTTGCAAAGTGAATCTCTCATCTTCACAGTTCCCATTTCACTGCAAGGAGCTCCTCTGATGGCACAGAACAAGTGTTGGGTGTTTCTTTTTTTTTTTCAGTTTTTTTTTTTTTCCTGATGCGGGCATTATGTATTCTGAGCAGCGCAGTGCCTTTCTGGAAGAAGTTTTATGAATAGTGTCAAGGAAAAAGAAGCTGTCACTGAGAAATTCTGTGGCTTTTCCTCTCCTTTTATACAGCCTGTTTTGAACTATGGCCTTTCTGTACAACAGGGAAAAGAGAAGTTTGCAGAATGTCAACATAAGCAGCTCTGCTTAGCAGGCTGAAGCTCAAAGCAGCCTTATGGTAGAATTTGGGTTAAATTTTGAACACTGCACATAATCTAAAAGTAAAAATTGTTTCCTCATCAACTCTGATCTTGCTTAAAGACACAAAAATGCAAATGCTAATTTTGAGCTAATAGGGCAACCAAATGCATCACAGCTGAACTAACAAAGGAGTCATCTATTAAACATTCAAAGACAAATAGTAAGACAGTACCCCATATCTCCTGCTCTCCAAGGCTCTTGGAAATTATAACTAAATTGTTGAACAACTATGTGACCAAGCCAACAGTGTTTATTCATGCACACAGACTGTATTTCTTAGAAACAGTCCTTTTCCCCACAGCTGGGCTGGGCTGGTGAATGCTTGGAACACGGCTGGACCCCTTGTTAGCTCTGCCTTTACACAGAGGAACGATGAAACCTCTTCTGTGATTAAAATGCCATCACTGTATATTGCATGACGGGAAACAAACACTGTAGATTAGCTCTTCATTTCTGCTACACTCACGAGTGCAGCAGGTGTAGTCAAAAGGCCTGGACTTAAGAATTAGAACATGCCCCTACCAGGGATACTGAGGAAGACTGCTTCTTCCAGAAAGATTTGCAGAGCTGCTAAAAAAACAGATTATGTATGTCTGATATTAGGTTACCATTTCCCTTTGTATTGCAGTACCATTGCCTCACCTGCCTTTGAATACTTTAAGTGGGATTGTGATGAGTTTGAAACACAGGTTGTAACAGTCAGCACGACTAATTTTACTGCTAGTTCTTCAATATCTCACAACTCTTCAAGTACAACTAAAAGAACCTTTCTTTCCTCTGTTACATTAATTCACATCCATAGTATGTCCAGTAAAGCAAACGTAGTTACTCCAGCCAGGTCCTGAGGTAAAAGACAGCATTTCCCTTATGGACTTGGTGCTCAGACATTGCTATGGTCTCAATTTTCTATCTCCAGTGGTACCTTCTTTCATCCATTTTTCTGTCTTATATATAGTTCTTTGCTTTTTTTACACCTAATTCTTTTTTTTTAGTACCTCCCTACCGTGCAGACGCTGGTATAATGTGTGCACATTTATAGTTTATTGCCATAACTTCGTTGAATGTTTGTTTCCTGTGTACATTTTGTAACATGCTTAGTAATTACTATGGCCAGTCTCTTCCCTGGATGAGGTGAACCTGTAGCTTCGTCTCAGAGGACAACATTAGCAAGGAGGTTCCTGCCCCAGCTCCAGTAAAGCTGCCCTGAGTCCAGCAGTAACCAGTAACACCCAGAGCAGTGTGGGCAAACCAGTGTCCTCTCCAACATACAACCAAATCCCATGCAGACACCCTCTCAATTGTCCAGCAGCAGGCTAGGCAGACATACCTGTCTGCTTTACCAAACATCTCACAAACAGCAGCGTTACTGCTGCAAATAACAACTCCCCCAGGCTTGCAATCAGTTCTGCTACTGGGTCAAATTTTACTTTTCTGGATTTACTGCAGTCATTTGTCCAGTTCCCGCTCATGCTCTTTAACCCAGTACTTTCCAGTGCTGCAGGAAAGCAGGGAGCTTATGCAGCTAGTTAGTCAACATGAAGGTAGCTCCTGCAACAAGGAACATGACTGGGTTTTTCACATTTGTAGATTAGCTCTCAAGACATATACTGATCTACAGATATACAAACTCCCATGTAAGAGGTTAAAGCCTAATCTATTTTCCTAGCATGGGAACCCTATGAATTTTTATCATGATATCTTTTCACTTGGGGACATATAACATGGTGTAGGTGAGATCAAACCTTTCAGAGAAGCACTGCTGATGGTATCAAGTTGTCTTGCAAGTAGAGATAAACTGTATTGTTTTTCCAGGTCTTGATGCTGGGTATATGAAAGTAGCTACTGATTTGATATTAGTTCAATGAGTGTGAACTGCACACTGAGATATAAAAAAACCCCTGTGTACACAAAATTAATTGATCTTACTGGATGACTGCCTCAGGACATTGGCTGTTGCTGGTCAGATTTAAACACAAAACATGTAAAGTCCAGCAAAACTGTAAGAATTCTTTAAGACACTGAATAGAGACTCCTGTTTTGTAGAGATAAAGCTGCATGGTGTCTGCGAGAAAAGAGCAGTGCTCTTTATGTTCTTTGTTATGAGCCATGATTGCACAAACCTCTGCAGAGGCTGTCGTGAGTGCAGGAGGTTCAGTGTGTACAGCAGGCAGAAGAAAGGACAGAGGGAACTCCTGCACTGTGCCCTCCTTTGAGAGGCTCTGACTGGGACTCATTCAGCAATGAATGCACGTGGAGAATTGCTGAGCTCCTTGATGGGAGCCATGAGGTGGTAGCAGAAATAAATTTCTCCAGTGCTGGCCATGGCCTCAAAGTCACATTGATGGCCTTTCCTGCACCACTTGGTAATACCACTTCTGTGAGGATCCTCAAAAACCAGTGGTACTCAGTGTCCACCCAGCACCATGGCTTCTGTTGCACTCAACCTGCTTGCTTGCAAACAGACACTTGGTATTTATTTAAGAATAAGAATTTACTGATTTAAAAAATAAGAAAACATCAAAAACATATGTGCTTCTCAAAAGACTTTTGGAATTATTTTAGTGAAGGCTTTGGTCAGGTGTTTCTGCACATGCTTAAATTCTCTGTATGTGTAGTACTGTTTGTGTTCAGCAACTGCAGATCTTTCAGGCTTTCCAAAAATACCCCTCTGTTTCTCTCTACAAGGACATGATAGCGGATAGCAGTAGCTTTGTAGGGCTTCAAAAATGTGCCTGCTTTCCCCCAACTGCCTTTTCTTTTTATATAACAGCTGCTCTTTTATTTTCTATCACAATTGTGGGTAAGATGGGATGGAACATGAACAAGATGGCATATTATTGACAGCATGCAGCTGGTGTTATTTTCCAATTAAAAAAATCCTTGATGGGCATATGAAAGAACTGTCTAGTTGATGCCCAGTTGTGACAATGCTATCAGGCTGCCCCCTCAGCTGAGATTTTATTTCACAGAGATAAGCAATCTTTGTTGATAGCAATCTTTGGTTGCTAGTAGAACAACAGTTTAATATCCTGGCCAACACAAAATTGGTGATGAATATGCTGTTAGCCATTTCCAAATGTTTGTGATATTATATACCTGTGCCAGAAGTTCTTCTTAATGCTTCCTGAGCAACTACTCTATAAACTGCTCTAAGCCCTTCTAATGCCAATGGAACTGTTAAAATCCACTTGAGCAGGGACCCTGACTTATCCTGCTCCGCTGGGGCAGGGAGAGTTATCAGACTATCAGCTGGTGGTTTAAAAACACCAATGCTCAGTGTACACAGAGTTGTTTGTGCATTTAGTTGCCTAAATGTGACAAGTCCCTTCTGAGGACATGAAGGACTGAGATTTAAAAAAAAAAACTTACACCTTTGCCAGCAAACCTCCTTTTCTTTTCCCTCACAGGGGTGTTAGGATGTGCATTTTTGATACACTATCTGCTTCAAAACTTCTCAATAAAGAGCCCTTAAGACACATTTTTGTAACAGGAGAATAAGGACATATCTTTTCCCTATCCTCTCTCTCAGCCACTGGCACAATCTTAGAGCACATGATTAAAGTCCAGCAAAAATTGCAATGATAACCAGACAGCAGAGAGTACACTGCCTCACTAAATGGCTATCAAAGAATTCAAAGGGATGCCTCCCTAAACACCTGACTAAATTAAAGACATTCAGAGGAACAACTGCTTCCCAAACACAATGAAATTTGTTATCTGTATTTAATGTTCAATAAAACTGAGATTGCAAAACCTCAATTATGCCCTCTCCAGGTTTTTAATTTTTTAATTAACTACATGCTGTTGATCAGTAAGCACCAGCCCATGCTGACACAAGGAATTAAATGTGCCTAATTTTACAGTCAAAGAAAACTAAGAAAAATGTAAAAGTTATTTGGGATCCTTCCTATATAATTAACGAGATATTGATAACTATTAACTAAAAGTTAATGAATATGAGAAAAATGTAGGTGGTGTTTTATACAGGGCAGGTAATTAGAGAGTTGACAGTTTACAGACCATATTAACAGTGCTCTGAACCAGAACTGTCAATGTTTAGGTCATTGCAAAATTACCACATCACATCTGAACTATTAATTAATACGGTAATTGAAACTTGGCCCATCCTATATGAGAAAAATGAATTATTCAAATATCTCAACAGCATATTGACATTTTAATCGTACACTGGCATTAAGAAAACTAAAAGGTGCTTTAAATATCTTTCAGCTATTAGATTTTCTGCTATTAAATCCCTTTGAATGTTAAACCAGTGTCAGAAATCTCTCATTTAAAGTGCCAGACTCTCCTCAATTCAGCATCTTTATTTAGCACGACATCTCCTTATAATCAACATAAACATCACAAGAAAAAAAACGTGGGTAACCTGTCCACCAGCTATGCCTTGCTATTTCTAGATAGAATAGTGTCTCTGTGGAGCAAGCACACCCTAGAGCGAATTCCCAGCTCTTGATAAATATGTCAGTGCTACAAAGGTCAAACAAGAGCACGAGGCAGTCTGTGCTCCTCCACTGAGCCATCCTCACCGGGTGACAGCGGATGAATGCAGCTGGGGATCTGCTCCACCACACAATAGCTCTGGTGCCCTGAACTCTGAGCAGCTGCCTTGACAAATTAGATGTGGCCTCTGTTATTGAAAAAGCACATCAGGGTCCTGGGGCAATGACAGTTTTTTCCCTCTTTTAGTAAGAGAAACCTCTACAGCTCATTGCAGCCTGGAAATGGATAGCCTGACTTGAAATCTATGCAGGTGGACAATTACGGGTCAAGTATACCTGCTGTTTCCAGAAGCCACATTTGATAACACCTGTTTTAAACTTTATCATTCTTTTATTTGTAGGATCTAATGTAGGAGCACAGAAGCTCTGTTTTCATAACCAGATCAATACAACCTCTCTTGTTACCAATGATGTATTTTTTTTTTCTCTAATAAACAGCAAATGGCTCTTGGTTCTAATCTTGCCACTCAATGCTTCCACTTCTGCTAGTTAAATCTCAAATTTGTACTGTTAGTGAAATGCAGAAATGTTTTGAATTCTGAAAATGTTAAGTGCTAAAGTATAGGCATTTCTTTAAGTGTGGCATAGGCAGTTGGTGTGTGCTGGAATACACCCCACCATTATCTTGATTTCCTCATCCTTGCCTGTCTTTTGCAGTTAAATCTGTTCCTTTTCTTACACTTTCAGATGGCCACTATAGAAAATCTGTGACTAAATGAGCTGGCGCTTTCTTTACATAAAGTCTGAAATGCAGGCTTAGTCACACAGAAGGCACAGTAAATCACTGCCCAATACTCTATTATAACCCTGTGTTTGACTAAAATTGGCTTAAAGATGTGGCGCTGCTCAGGGATTTAGCCCCTGACATCTTTTCTGAATGCTATGTCTCTGCTCTGTCTCCTCACTCTTGTTCTCAGAGAAACTTACTAAAATATCATTAAAAAAAGTCTGAAGAAAGTCTCTCAGAAAAATCCTTCCAGCATTCTTTTTTCATGAATTTTATATACAATTTCCATTTTATTAATTAGCATCTACTTTACTACTGTCACTGATTGAACTTGAGGATGTAATCTGAGATGATTAGCTGTCTCTAGCCGTGGGAGCAGACAGCTCATACATGCAAGACAGAACAGAAGAAGGATCAGTGTCATTTCTCTGGACAAGTCTGTTGTGTTCCCTTAATCCTGACTGCAGAGCCCTCCTGGTGCATGTCACAGGACACCAGCCATTCCAGTGTGGTGAGATCATAAATCTTCTGGCATGTTTGCGAGTTATTTGCCTTGCCTAGTGACTCAGGTATCTGGCCACTAAAAACTGTACTGGGAAATTTGGTCCTATGCAAATGCTAACAATGGCTTTCAGGTGTTTATCTGATATGGTGCTGGAACAGTGCTCCACAGCAGGTATGCTGGGATTAGTTTATGGGATATCCAGTTCCTGGACAAGTTGCTCATTAGAGGCATTTTAGGCAAATATAGGGTTGGTTGTTCGTTCTAAAAAAAATATTTTTTTAAAAAATTTCAACCAAGCAACCAATATACAAATAAGGCCTCCCTCTGGAAACAGGGATGTTTACAGTAAGCTGATGCTAATTTACTTAAGAATATTTCAGAACACAATCTACAGTTCTTTGTTTAGTACATTCAACCAACCTCTGTTTTCATCCTAATGTGAAGTCAGTACATTTTAATCTAGATGTAGCTATATATAAAAGTTTAAATGAACTAAATCCTATGTCTCACTGTCTAGGTAAAATCACTTTGTGAACCACTACAGCTCTGAGTAGCCATACTTCTCACCCCAAATCTCAGCCACATGCTACAGAATCACAGACAGAATCAGAGCAAATTCTCTACTCCCTTTCTCACAACTTACTAGACTCTGGGCAGAAAATGTAAAAGTATAAGGAAGGATAATGTGATAGTAAAGAAAGGATCTGGTCTGATTCAATTTTCATTGTTTCCTCAGCACTTGGAATGTACTGATCTGCAAAGTGCTCGTAACTGTTTCATATTCATGCACACAATGGTTTGAGACATAGGAAAGAATAGCAGTGTTTGCATTGTTTCCCCCAGATGCACATGGTTTGGGTGAATACATCTCTTCCCAGTCCCATCCAGGCAGAACTGCCTATGGTGCAACTCCTCCCACTGGACTCACACTCGTTTTAGGATCAGTCAGTTCCTTCTGACAGGGTCAGGATGATGGCACTGATGAAATACTGAGTATTTGCTCCACCTCCACACATTGAAACTCCAAGCCCTTCCCCTCAGACCTGCAAACACTGATTCAAAACCTAAGTTTTGACAATTTTTGTGCCACTTCAAGTCCTCATTTCCTCATCTGATTTATTACATAATGCCAACAACATAATAATATTCCTCTGTTTTCTCTGATATAGAAACTGCTTTGAATCTTTTAGATCCTTGTACATATTAGTGTATAACAATATTTTTGTGTAAAAACACACTCTGCAAATGTAATTCTTGGTGCAAAACTCAGCTCTCCTGTGATGAATATTAATTGTTTAATTTATGCAAAAAAAAAGTCTGAAGCTTTGTTTTGCCGCAGATGTTTTTCCCCACTCATTTCATGTCTACTTGTAAAGTATCTTGTTATATCAGCACTTTACATTCTTTATCATAACTGTACCTGAAGTTTCTTATAATTTTGTCTCACTGCAGCAGAATCTGCCTGAACATTTGCAGACTCTCCAGAGACAAGCATTGTCAGCACTTGGCAAGTCTTTCAAGTAGTGATAATCACAGTAAAATTTAGTAACACTGCCACTTGTGTACAATATGAAATATCTTCTGGAGGCAGGTTTTTAAAGGAGTGGCTCTTGGGCTCCCCAAGGGCACAGCCCTCTCCAAATAAAGGAGTTGACTATTAATGATGTACCAGAGGAAAAGCTGCAGTTATTGATAATAATAATATAGATTATACAATCTGTAAAATAATAGGTGCTACCAGATTCTGTATCTAAAGGAGCCCTCTTGATATCCAAATAAACCAGCAACTCTTAACTCTGTAAACTGTGTTAATCACATCTCACATCTAATCAGCTTTTTACCTTAGTTACAGGGATATCAACAAAGGGCTTGCTAAGGAAAGGTGATACCACTTACAATCTTCAGCTAAGGAGTGCTGAGCCAAGTAAGAATAGAAACATTAAAGACTGCTAACCACTACACTTTTGTTGTTCAGTGTCCGGCTCAGTCACTTCCACCTGACTGCTGTGAAGAAGAAGCTTTTTGTAGCAGAGCCACAAAATCATAACCCGAATTTTCAACCAATTTATCAAAACAGTGATTAACAGGCACAGATTTCAGGCAGATAGGGAATGTGTGAGAAAACAGAGCTGTTGGCTACATGTGCACTAAGGAAGCCAGTACTAGAAAAGCATGAGTTCAGCATTTCCGAATGGAGGCAGGAAGGACAGGAGGCAGCAGAGAAGGGCAGCAGGGCAGTGAGGGACAGGACCAGCTACTCTTGAAGAAAATCAGTTTGCCTTCTTCACGGAGGCCCTGTGGAAGAGCTGTACATCTCTATCCCCCCTCGTTAGTAGGGCCACTACAGGGGCACGCAGCACTAGTGGGTGTGGAGGGTAAAGCCTTGGAGCGCTCCCCAGGAGGAGCTGCATGACTCCCACTGCGGAGGAGGAACACCAGGTACAATGGCAGCAGGGGGAAGGTTAGGCAGCAAGGTTAGGGAAACTGTTTCAACAAAGGTGAGAAACACAATTCAAATTAACACTAAAACACAGCAAGAAAGAAAACAAAACATAAATATACTCTAGAACATGTGCTGCTCTTTTGTGGTTTTTTTCAGTTTTGTTTAATTTAGTTTTCTGGGGAGATGGGGGGAGAATAGAAACGAGGGTTGCTATTTAATTTGTCCAGTCACAGGGGCTTTTTTTTTTTTTTTTGTTTGTTTGTTTTTTGTTTGTTTGTTTTTTTTGTTTTTTGGTTTTTTTTTTTGTTTTGTTTTTTGTTTTTGTGGGGGTTTTTTTGGTTGGTTTTTTTGGGGTTTTTTTTTTGTTTGTTTGTTTGTTTTCCTGCAATATAAAGCGCATATTCCTTAATGGCCAAAATGAAAATGCCAATGCGATGGCAATGCACAATTCCCACTCTATGGGTTGGACTACACATTTTCATCTTGGCAAGAAATGTGATGTAGCTCAGAAACAACAGTTCCAGAGTATATTTAGCTACTAAAGCTGTGGCACACAAATGTCACATTCCCATGAGTCAACCCTTTTAAAGAACCCCGTCTTCACACCCCCACAGATATTCCCCAAGATGCCTGCACTGAATTAGGAGTGAAGCATATGGATGGATGTGACATCATCAAAGCAACCGTGTTACAGTAAAGAAAACAGCAAGTGGATTCTTATACAATTAGTACAATCAGTAAGGAGACATTTGTGAGCACAGAAAAAGAAAGAAAACACTGCTCAAAGGAATAGACACAACCAATGAAGAAAAACACAAAGCACCTTGCAAAACAAGGAAAAATTATTTTAAAAAAATTCTTTGTGAATGTGTGAAAGCAAAAGAAATCACAGCAAAAGTGGTAACAAAATCTTGATAAAAGGATTGTAAGTGTAACAATTACTGATTTAATTTTGTGTGAGAACTCTTTCCTTTGCCCTTTTGAAACAACAACTCGATAGAATTTTGGAGCCAAGTGGCTGTGGCTGGGCAAGGCAAGGAGTAAGAGCACACAGGTGGATGGTCATGGTGGAAAACCATGCGGGCACCGCTGCCGCCATTGTTCCGAGGGGTGTAGACTGCTTCCAGCCTTGCCAAAAGCCATGGTTAGGCATCAAAGAATGCATCATATTTAAATGACCCTGTCAAGTACTTATAAGGTTCTTTGGTAACCACCACTCCCTGCGGAAGGAAATATTGAATGTAAGCCACTTCATCAGTCAGTGAATTGAAGCAAAAATTATTAGAATTCATCAGTTATACATTTAGTAATATTTTCACTGCATGCTCTTCTGAAAGCTGCTAGTGGCATACAAGATGCTTTTAAGAGCTAGTTTTCCATCTATTAAGCATTGCTTTTCAGAAGACTTGTGAAGCAGGGACCCACACACAACAAACAGTGCTATGCTGCCTTGTCTGGCAGCAGCAGAGGCATTGTATTCAAGACTCCATCCCTCTACCTCTATGCTTTTCCTTTTTTCCTTTTTTCCTTTATTCCTTTTCCCCTTCCTTTTCCTTCCTTCCTTCCTTCCTTCCTTCCTTCCTTCCTTCCTTCCTTCCTTCCTTCCTTCCTTCCTTCCTTCCTTCCTTCCTTCCTTCCTTCCTTCCTTCCTTCCTTCCTTCCTTCCTTCCTTCCTTCCTTCCTTCCTTCCTTCCTTCCTTCCTTCCTTCCTTCCGACACTTCCTTCCTTCCTTCCTTCCGACACTTCCTTCCTTCCTTCCTTCCTTCCTTCCTTCCTTCCTTCCTTCCTTCCTTCCTTCCTTCCTTCCTTCCTTCCTTCCTTCCTTCCTTCCTTCCTTCCTTCCTTCCTTCCTTCCTTCCTTCCTTCCTTCCTTCCTTCCTTCCTTCCTTCCTTCCTTCCTTCCTTCCTTCCTTCCTTCCTTCCTTCCTTCCTTCCTTCCTTCCTTCCTTCCTTCCTTCCTTCCTTCCTTCCTTCCTTCCTTCCTTCCTTCCTTCCTTCCTTCCTTCTCTCCCTCCCTCCCTCCCTCTCAGGGTGGACAAGAGAATGATACTGCTTATTTTCAGAAGTGGAAACTGGATTTTCTAAGAAATGCCCTCTTGCCTGAGGTATTTTGTATAACAGATGTTACCAACAGATTGGACAAAGAAAGAAAAGATCCTCATTTTTTGGCTGTCAGCATTATTATCATTGATATTGCTGGGAGGAAAGTGGAATGCTAGGTAAATCACAAGCCATCTTAAGGAAGGCATGAAGGTTTATCTGCCTTCCCTCCACTGCGTAAGTGATAACCCTTCTTCTTAATTGCATTTCTACAATTGAAGACCAAGGGACAAGGAATTAAAAAAAGAAGATATCTCAAACTGAGCTTAAACTGGAATTAGAGTGAGAGGTTTCATCTTCAGTACTGTCACTCCCTTGCATCTGAAGTTAAGGTTTTGAGTTTGAGTATTGCAGCCACCTGAAATTATTCCTCTGCCAAAGCTCAGCAGGCCCCCAGCCTGCAGGGTGCAAAGAGGCTCTGTGCTTAACACACAGGGAACACTGATCAGGTTCTAGAAATTCACTTTTCTGGTATAGATTTTGCAGTTATTTTCCCAGAATGTCCCAGAATCTACAGGATGAAACTCTTTAAAGATATTGTTCAAACAGGGGTAATTTTTCCTTTTTTTTTCTATAGGAAGAGCTAATTAGCTGGGAGGTGGGGGACAAGTTTACATCCTCTGCCTGTGGGAGTTTAAGTCTTCGTCTTCAATTTCCTGCCAATAAGCCTAAAAGCCAAGGCTGCTAGATTAATATTTTCCATGTTATCTCCTGCCTAATTTGACCAACCTCCTCAACTGGCAAAGTGCTTCAGGCCTTGTCTCTGCTGGGCCAGCCAGGTGGTGCCCATTGCCTCTGTGGTAAGGGACTGTGAAGGCTCTTAGAGGTCAGTGCTGGGGAGTTCAGTGGGAAGCCCTGGATGTCCCTGGACCATGGGAGGCATCGTGTATCTGGGCTGTAAGGAATGACAGGCACTGAGGTCAGTCAGGGCCCAGACCACCAGCAGCTGCTCATGTAATTCTGCTGAAGACTGTTCTGTGATGTTAATGCGCTCATCACTCCTCGCTGAAAGCCTCCACAAGAAATGCAAAGAATTCAAGATTCAGTGGGTCAGATGGAGGGGGAAGAAGAGGGGAAACTAGTAACCTACTAGTTTGGGCAGACAATGCAAAGCATCAGGTCTGGCATGCAGTAGCTTCTCTAGAAACAGCTGATGCTTTTGTCTAATGAGTTTTTAATATAAAATGTATGAACAATGGAGACTGGAATCCACATTTCAATTAATATTTTAAGTGTTTTATATCAAGTATTCATAGCAGAAAGAACTGAACTTGTGTGTTCCTGCCCCTCGTGAGTGCCCCTAACCACTCAGCAAGTGAGTTTTGCTCATACTCATCTTCCTTCTGACACACTGAGTACTTAATTAGTCCACACAGAGAAAAACATCTTCAACAGAGATTGAAAGAAGAGATCTAAGAACACCCCAGAGAAGAATAACAAGAATTCAGATCTCTCTAGGCAATGGAGCTATTTGAACCTAACTCCCCTGTTTAAAAGGAACCATATTAAAATCTGAGATACAGATTAAAAGGAACTGAAAGAAGGATGAGGGTCAAGATGCAATGAGGGGCACCACCACCTCTACATAGGAGAAAAGGTTCTTCTCTATGTTCAAGCAGCAAATTTTGGCAATTCTTTGCCTAATTCTCTGTATGTATGGCAGAGGAAGAATGGAGGACAAAGGACCAGAATTCTACTAGACTCTGAGCTTCAGCAGTGGTCTGAACACTGGGAAATGACACCCAAATCCCAACATTTTAATATGTGTAAAACAAAACACAGAACCTCTCAATGAGTAGATATTTATGCACCATTTAATGTACACTAATGAACACACTAAAAGGAATTTTTTGCTCAGGTCTCACTGAAGACAGTGGGACTGAGGACCAGTGACTAGGACTACTCCCAGTTTGCTCAATGGTTAAATAGAGCAGGCTTTCCTTGTCTGCACGGGAACACTGGACCTGATTGGTGATGTCACAAGTGGCAGGAGCCTGGGCTGCAGTGATCATGCACTGGTGGAGTTCACAGTCCTCAGGCACATGGGTCAGGCAAAAAGTAAAGCCAGGACCCAGCATCTTAGAAGAGCAAACTTCAGCTCTTCAAGAAGGGCAGTAGGACGCCCTGGGAAACTGCCCTCAAGAACAAGGGAGCAGAACACAGCTGACAGATCTTTAAGGATATCTCCCTTGGGAGATCTCCTGAAGATTTCTGAATCTCCTGAAGATTTCTGAATCTCTGAAGATTTCACTGAAACCCAGGTGAAAGAAATTGGATGGGAAGACAAGAAACTGAATGGCTGTATTGGGACCTGCTAGCTGAACTAAAGGGCAAAAATGAAATGCACAGGTGGTGGAAGAAGGGACAGGTATCATGGAAAAAGTATAGGAACACAGTCTGGTTGTGTATGGATAGAGTCAGGAAGGTCAAGGTGTAGCTGGAGCTGAACTAGGCAAGGGATGCCAAGAATAACAAGAAGGACTTCTACAGGTATGTCAGCCAGAAAAGGAAGGTTGAAGAAGATGTACTCCACCTGGCAAGCAATGAGGAGAGGGCTGAGGCATTTAACAACAATTTTCCCTCAGTCTTCTCCTGCAACCTCTGTTCCCGTGCCTCTTGAGTGTTTGGTCCACAAGACAGGGCCTGGGGGAGCAAAGTCCCTCCCACTGTAAGAAAAAATCAGGCTTGGGACTACTTGCAGAACCCAAAGATACCAAAGTCTATACAACATTGTGATATCTATCCCAGAGTCCCAGGAATTGGCCTGATTTAATTACCAAGCCACTGTCTATGATATTAGAAAAGTGTGGCAGTCAGGTGACTGGAAAAAGGAAAATTTTGTACCCATCTTAAAAAAGGGTAGAAAGAAGGGCCCTGGGAACTATCAGCTTGTCAGTCCCATTATCTCTGTGACCGGATCACGGAACATATCTTCCTAGAAACTCTGTTAAGGCACATGGAGGGCAGGGAGGTGCTCAAGACAGCCAGCACAGCTTCACCAAGGGCAAATATTGCCTGACTAACTTGGTGAAGGGAGTCCATCAATGGACGAGGAAAGAGCTACATATGTCACTTATCTGGACTTTTGTAAGGCCTTTGACATGGTCCCCCACAACATCCTTCTCTCTAAATTGGAGAGAGATGGACTCGATGGGTGGACAATTTAATGGATAAGGAATTCACCGGACAGCCTTATTCAGAGAATAGTGGTCAATGGCTTGAGGTCTGAATGGAGATCAGTGACAAGTGGTGCCCTTCAGGGGTCAATTTTGGGACCAACATCTTCATCAATGACATAGTGAGTGACATCAATGACAGAGTGATCCTTCAGGAAGTTTGCAGATGACATCAAGCTGTGTGGTGTGACTGATGCATCTGAAGGACAGGATGCCATCCAGGGGGACTCAGAGAAAATTGAGAAGTAGACCCATGGGAACCCTGAGGTTTAACAAGGCCAAGTGCAAAGCACCTGAGCAGGGCAACTCACAGCCCAGAAAGCCAAATGTATATGGGGCTGCATCCAGAGCAGTGTGGCCAGCAGGGCGAGGAAGAGGATTTAGCCCCTCTGCTCTGCTCATGTGAGACCCCACCCGGAGTGCTGTGTCCAGAGCACAGGAAAGACATGGGCCACAAAGATGATCAGAGGGCTGAGAGAGCTGGGGTTGCTCAGACTGAGGAAGAGAAGGTTCTGGGAAGATGTTATAGCAGCCTTCCAGTACCTAGAGGGGAATATATAAGAGCTGAAGAGGGACTTTTTACAAGGGCATGCAGTGATAGGACAAGGCAAATGGCTTCAAACTGAATGGAGGCAGGTTTAAATTAGATATGAGAAAGAAATTCTATACTCTGAGTAATTCTTTACTCTGGGTGGTGAAGCATTGAAACAGGCTGCCCAGAGAAGTTGTTGATGGCCCATTCCCGAAACTGTTTAAGGCCAGGTTGAATGGGGTTCGGAACAACTTGGTCAAGTGGAAAGTCTGTCTGGTCATGGCAGGGGGGGTTTAGAATAAGATGATCTTTATGGTCCCATCCAAATCAAAGCACTTCATGATTCTATGATTCTATGGCTATTGAGAGATGGAAATAATGTGAAATTAGCTGAGAACTGTTGTGCTGCCTTGAGAATTCAGAGAAAGGCAATATAAAAATGCATCCTTTAGAACAATAGGAAGCCATGGATCTTGCTTTGTCAGACAACAGGAGAGATCAAATTTAGAGAGCTAAATCCTCTGCTTCCCCCCTTCCCATACACATGCACAAAACTCTCTATAAAGGCATACACTTCTGTTTGTTTTGTGTGGATTCCTCAGGCAGTGAATTATCTAGGACTGACTCTAAGATTGGCTGTTTAGTTTCAGACTTTACGATAAGCTTTTAATTATAGCATGGGAGTTTCATTACATGTTACTCTGAGCCAGCTGGAAGCAGTTACACTTTAGTCCTCCTCCCCCTCCCTCCTCACCACAGGATGTCATTTCCAAGGCCTTACCCTTCTTGTCTTGATGATTATGGGATGAAACTGCCACATATGGATCTGTATTTTCAGATGAACCAAGCGGATCCTTCCAATCCAGCATGCGTCCCCTAGCATCATAACCCTGTCGAGCGCGAGAGTCAGAAGTGGTGGTGCTTGGGACTAGGGAACTGGAGTGTCCTGTTCACATTATAAATACAGGTAGGGAAGACAAGTCTCATTAGTCACTTACCACCCCATGCTACCTCCCCATGCTCAGGGATGTACAGACTGCTTTGCTTCTGTGACAGGTGAACATCTTGTCTTAGGCTGAGTAATACTTCAAAAGTCCTTCAAAATGTGACTCCGAAGGAAGAGGGGATTTGAACCTCCCAGATCCGGGTGCTAAAAGGTGCTGCCACTGAGCTGGCAGTTCTGTGCTTCTCCACAGAGTTAAATGCATAAGAAAGAGGGTAAGCACACTTTATCTGAGTCAAGCATCCTTTGGCTGGATTCAGCACACATGCCTGACTGAAACTGAAGCGTCACCCCATGCTGTCTGATACTGGCTCAGTCAAAAAGCAGATAAAAAAAAATCAATGTAGAGCAGAACAAAGTCCAAAATGGCTGGAACTGATTGGGAATGCCAGAAGAACTACAAAAGGGTGACATCATGAGGCACTCCACCTCATGTCCCCAGGGAGTGAGGGACTGCCCAACACCAGTGTGCTCTCGCTAAGGCCCTCCTCTCCAGACGGGAAACACCCCGGGCCAGCTGCTCACACCCGCCTGCACCATCACTGTTGGTCCTGTCTGAGCCGGTGGCCCAAAACGGCTCTGAAATAAGCACAAGCCTGAGCACCATTTCTACTCAGAGCAACAGTGCAGACAGTGCCTCACCACGGGATCTGCCCAAGAACCCCTGACTCCAGCAGCAGCTGAGGCTGAGGTCTCACATGCCTTTTTTCCATTACAAATGCTCTAGACATTGTTACTGCTGCCCTGAACAAGACTGAGCTGCTTCTTGCATATCATACACACCCCAACAAAGAGCACACTCACAGAACTTGCCCCACTGGAAACACAGCACAATTTGAAATGTGCTTTGGATGGGACAACAGCATGTTTGCAAACTCATACACTCTTTGCAGCTGGACTTGAAAATCACATCAGCGCCTAAATGCTTGAGGTGCTTGGAGTCTACTGTCACTGGAAGACAGCTCCCACATGGACTTTCCAGTGGCTCAGCTGCTTTGGGGAGAGGGCACCAAAAGCCATCCACACCGCAACATTTTGACCTCAAAACCATTCTGAAATTTTTCTTTTGGTACATGTGAAAAAGTGAGTTATTTTCATCAGGATTCAAGGAGTTCTGCGCCTCCTTAATTTGTAGAGTAACTATATCCCCTTACCTACTTTTCTTAAGGAGCCCATTAAAAAAACGGGGTTTTTGACACATGCTCAAACTAACAGAATTGGATTATTCACAGACAGGATGGCATATAACATTTTTCGTCAGATAACTCTAGACAGACTGACAGCAGCCCTCCTTTCTCCTGTCTCCTTTTGAACAGCCCAGCAAATTAATTTTCCTTCCTCAGATGAATCTCACTTGGAGAGGAGTCCAATCACCAGGCTACAGGCTGCCCTAGCAGGGACCCTCTCTCTGCTCCTTTCCTTGATCTTGCTTCACTGCTCAGAAAAATAATTTGAGACTCACTGGGGCAGAGACAGATCAACACAAGGAGCTGAAATTTAAGCCTCACACAGAAGGCACAGAGCTGGGCAGGTAGAGCCTGTGCTTCTGTAGTTTATTTTAAACAGCTCCTGGATAACCACAAAGCTTTTGAAAACAGCATCTCAAAAATGCTGTTTTAAATGGCTTCTAAAGCCATACAGCCCCAGCTCTCAGAAGTCTAGAGAGAGATGATGAACCTAGATCCTCAATTCCACTCCAACTATCAAAAATCTAAATGTTGGCCACCAATGTCCCCAAGCTTTTAGATGCACCCACACGATTCTTTTTATCCAGCCCTTTCACCAGCTTCATGGTGTTGAGCTACTGATGAAGTCAGCAAATTCCTGCAATTATTATTAAGATGATATGATTTAAAGAAACCCTGTTGAATATGAATGACTTTAGAGTAAAAAAATGCCTGTGCTCCTCCATAAGTTTTTGAGGAGCCATTTTGATTTACTGAATTGAATTATATATGGGAGCATTTTGGACTATGTTTTGTACAGGACATGGTCACAATGAACTCCTTTAACTTGTATGCTTAGAAAGGAAAACTGGTTAAATTTACAGTGCTCTCACCATGAAGCCACCCTTCAACTCCAACTAATTGTTAACACAATTTAGCTCTGGATGTCATTCTGAAGGTTTTATACTGACAAGGGCAGTGGATTATATTTTACCCTCTCATGGTAGAAAGTGTGTTTTCTCCCACCCATCTTTCTTTAAAGCAGCAAATTAAATGCTGTGTTTTGTTAAGACAGAGTTTTAAATGCTGTGTTCTGTTAAGACAGAATGTCATCCAAATAGAAAAGAGAAGCCAAATGTGATCCTTTCTTAAAAGGTTTCCGTAAGTCCTGTCCTGGCTGGGGACATTGGTAGCACACAGATAGAGGACTCCATTTGAACTCTAATCCAAATGTTCTGCCTGCTTCACAGCAGTCCTGCAGCAGGACTGTTTGTGTCCAAAGGGACTGGTAGAGGTCCAGCGACTGAAAACACACCCCCTTCTTGAAGCAAGAATATGCTGGCTCCTGAAAGCATACACTCCAACACTATTTTACGCTTGTCAACTCCCGTGCTCATTCTCCAGGAACAAGACAAATAACAAGGCAGAGAACAGACTAGAAAATAGAAATTATGGAATTTTCATGTTTTCTTTTCCCTAAGGATTAAACCACAGTGCAAAAAGTCATGGGGTTCCAGTCGTCAAGATTATACCCCATTCAGCAACAACAATAATGTGTACAGTATTTGGTCAGCTTACACATAGTGGTGCACTCACCATAAGACTGCAATTAGTCATTGCTTGATAAGGAGGTAAAAGAGAAGAAAATCTTGCCAAGTAGCAATCATATTTTAGGCCTGTGTTTGACATGCATTTTTACACCTGTATCTCTTTCCAGACACTCGCACTTTTAAATATGCCTAAAGGAAGAGTTCTGGGGAAAAGCTATAAGCTTAGTTAAAGAAAAACATTTCATAATACAGAAATCTAGAAGAAGTATATGCTTAAGGGACACATTTTTCAGGGGGGAAGAAAACATTCTTGAACCATATGTTGCCAATACACAGAGAACTTCCTGGTAATGGAAAGCTAAGGCTTTGTGAAGCTATTAATGTGTACCAGATGGTCACTAGGTAGAGAGGGGTTCCACACAAATACAAGGAATCAGTATATTTATTCTCTCTGTTACTAATGTATTAGACTAGTACACACTAAGAAGCAAGCTTACACAGTTGATTGAGACAAACTTTCTTCCACTGGATTTTGAGGAAGCAGATTAAAGCTTAATAGCCCGTCCCAGTTGTGTTAGAGCTGTATTTGCAAACACTTACTATGAGGCAGTGATACTGCTCCTGTAAGCACTATCACAGTGTCCTGTAAGTGCCTGAATAGCCAGTCCCACTGGGTGAATTTCACCTCTGAGCAGAGCAGCACCACAAATGTATGACCTATTTAAGTTTCTCTCATAAACAGAGGAAAGACTGAAGTGGCAGGCAAGCCAGTCCTGGCCCTCTCACACACAACCATTATCAAGCCTTTACAATGCACTATATAGTTCTCAACATGTAGTGGGCCTTTTTTTCCCATTACACCATTTTTCACCACTCTAACTTGCAAATAAGATTTGTTGAAATGTATTGAGGCTTTGGCACATCTGAGATGTGGCCAGAACCTCTGTGTTAATAATGGTTAATACAAAAACATCTGAAAAACTAATTCTGCCTTTGTTTTAAAACAAAGCATCTGAATAACTGTACACATAGTGCTTTTCAAATGTCTTTGTTTAAAGAAAACATGTAAAAATCAAATAGACACACTCTAAAAAAATCTGGATTAGGTGCTTCCATTATTTGGAAAAACTTTTCATTTGGAGTGCTGTAATCAAGTAACAGAGGCAGAGTAAAAGCACTTAGTGAGCACAGATAATGATTCAGAAAGGTGCACTTCTGAAACTATAGCTTGTTCTGAAGTGCACTTGTAAAATGCAAAGAGGTTTTTTTTTCAGGTTTAAAACAAAGACAGAGATTCAATACTATCAGTATTTGATAGTTGGTCTAATATGCACAAGTCATTAGAATCTCAGAGGTTAAGATATCTGCACGCTATCCTATTAACAGCTAAAGGAATCTAATTAGACAATTAGAGGAAAAGTTAAATCAATACTGTAGAGGGAGAAAGGACTATGGCTAGGAGGTAATATAAGGGCCCAATTCACTAAGAATTGATGTTTCCAAAGGTAATTGAAGCTGCTTAGACTTTTGCAGAGTGATCTAGCTTAATCTCCTTGTTTAAATATGTGTCTCCTGCATAATTTCTCTCTGACTTTCTGCATCCAGACCTTCCGTCTGCTATCCTCTCCTTGGGTGTCAATGGAGTCACCTGCATGAACTTTGCACGTTGCTTGTTTAAAACTGATCATGTGAGGCTGCCTTAGGAAGAGAGCCCATGTGCCAAAATCAGGAGGAGGCTGGTGCCAGGAATGCAAAGATTAAGGGCTTGGTTCTCCTCTCATTCACACTGCTACAGATTGGCAGTAAGTCTGTTGAAGGAGGATGATTTGTAGTGGCATAAGTGAAGAGAATCAGGCCTTATGACTTCTTTTGGAGCTTCAGATGACTTTGGGTATATTTAGCCCACTGAGCATTCACTCAGTTGGCATTCTGGTACTGGTGTTCTGAGGCTTAATCTATTGTGACATACCATTTACCTTTGCATTAAACTGTACTCAGTACCATCAAAAGAGATAATTCATAAATTTTTTGGTTTTTTCAAGATGCAAAATTACTCAGACCAGTCTCTACAGCTGGCAAACAGGAACATGTTTACCAAGACTGGCTTACTACCTCATCCTAGTGGAAGATCAATAGAAGGTCACTAATGGAAGGTGAAAAGAAAGCCCAACTGCAAAAATATCAGACTAGGTAATACTAAACCAGTTTTACTAAACCAGTAAAAGGCGAGCTGACTTGCACAGAGAGCATGTTATCAGGATGTACCTGAGAGGAGTCAGTGAAATAAACCATAAAAGGCAGGACATGAACGGGAACCCACACTAATGCTGGGTCAGCGTTTCTCCATTGCACCTGTCTGTAAGATCCTACTTTAAAAGCTGGGTTCATTTATGGAGTCTCTTTTTGGCCTTGACATGCCTGTACAAATGTACTCTCTTTTGTTACCTGTACTCTCTTGGACTACAGCTTTTTTCCTTCTGTTGCTCACTTGAAGCACTTTTCTGCTTTCTTAGTCAGATTAAAATATAATTTTTACCAAAGTACCTACTAATACTCTAGCTGGCAGGATCCAGAACCACAGTTCCACAGTGATAACTCTGCAGACTATGGAATTCACATACAAGCAGGAAATCTAGAACATTTCTGGCACTTCAGCACTATACCCAAAGCCACTCTCTTTATCTTCATATTCAGAGTACAAATTTTTATTATTACTCTTCTTTAATTACTGCTTTGTGCATTAGAAATACAGCAATTTCAGAATGAAAGAAAGTATTAACTGGCTATGCGGATGAAACTGTGAGTCTTCCATATATCAGAAAGTCTCAGCTTGCCTTTGATTTTGCACATTCCCTTCACTGGTTTTCATTACCATACGTTCAAATAAGTTTCACCTGCACATTTTTCATTTCCTGGTAATAAACAGTAGGGTGAATTTGATTTTATTTTTACAAATGTTGAACAGCATTACTGTGCCTCCAGTTATTTATATTCTGCTGTACTGAGCTGTCATTGGTTCAGTTTCATACCTACATACTCTGCAGGCACAAGACGAAAGGATCAATTAAAAGTTCATCACAACTTCACATTAACCAAATGCATGGTGAATTTGATCTAGCCCTAATGAACTGCTAGTCTTACAGCCTGAAAGGAACTTCACAAGGAAGCTCCCACCTCTCGTGGAATTTTGCCATTGACTTCACTGGCAGCTCTTAGCTTGTGAGTACTTGTCTTTGTTCAGGATGTCTGTAAGAAAAGCTACTGCAATATATGTCTAGGTTTGAATTTAAAGTGATTATTTATTCTGCAGTGACTCCTCATGAAAACATTTATTCTTCACTCCAAGAAACAGCATAATCTAATTCAAAATATGCAGAACAAAGTGGTAGAAAGCACTGTGAGCACAGATTAACAGCTGCCTTATGGGAACCTGCTACTCTAGGCTTGCAGGAAAGATCCTCTTTAGTTCAGGTCATTTAATTTGCTATGTAAATTTGAATGGACAACATAAATGACTCACCCTAGAAACGACAAGAACCTTCAGGAATTGAGGCATAATCCAGTCTCAAACCACATGGGTAAAAGGTTAATTTTCCTTATGAGAGAGAGATCTTTCTGTAACCCAGGGATAGTTCTACTTTCCCCAAGGTATCTCTGACTGGCTGATGTAACAGTAACGACACCAGCCTGGACAGCTTGTAAGTGGGATGTGAGCTAATCTCTTGTTTGTCCTGGTGAACAGATAAGATGCATCACTGTACCCAAGTGTTTCTTTGAGTGTCAGATGAAGCATGCTCTTAATCATGTCCGCTGGCATGCCATTAAAATAGGCCTTATCTGACTGTAGTTCAATCGAGACAGTTTTGAGGAAAGACAAGAAAAGAGGGATTGAAAACCAAGAGATATGACTTCATCCTAGTTGTGATTAGTGAATCGGGCCCTCAAAACCAAGACAAAAGAAGTAAAATTAGATAACAACTATTTGAGTACAGATACTACTAGCTAACACAAGGATTTGGGGAGAATTTTTAAAAACACTCATAAACTGACCATACACTGTGTAGTAAGACATTTTTTGATCAGGTGGAGCAGTTGAAATGTCTATGAACAAAATAAATTGGGAAGAAACATTAAATATAACAAAAGCATGAAAATATTTTTAAGTTTAGTAAAAAGTGATTCCTCCGAAATGGATTTGCTGTCAATAAATATTGAAACTAAGAACTTCCTTACCATTCAGGGCTACGAAGGAATCTGAAAGACAAATAACAGGGGAAAAATCATTATTTGTATCTTGTTCTTTCTTTTAAGTAGTTTGCTGCTAATAAGCGTTAATGTTTCAGCTGATATTTACAAGCATGTGATTTGTACCCTAAGAACCCGGGCAAAACTAATGGTTAGACATACCCGAAAACAATGTCTGTCTTTGAAAGTGCTCACGACCAGCTCTGTGCAGGACCTACTGAAGGAGAGAGGGCCAGCATGCCCCCTGCTTTCCTTGTAAATCCTAGTCTAAGGCAAGGCACTGCAGGGGATGCAGCCAGCAATGTGAGTCAATGAGGACAAAACTCAGGTGACCCAAGATCACATGAAGTAATAAAATCTGCTGTGTTAGCAGGGAATGAAATCTACCCCTGTGCAGTGTCAAGGTTCAATGCACCATTCAGGGCTAAAGAGGGATTTAAGCAGGGCATGGGCTTTGTTGCTCTCTGCACAGAAGCAGATCTCTCTCCATGAGCACAATGTGCTCTTCCTGAATAATTTCCTACCCTCCTTTTTTATGTAACTGATATCAGGTACACTCCACTCCTGCCTAACCTATTTGCCCGAGGAGAGCAGAACTGGCTGAAAAGAGCAAAGATACACCAGCTGGGAGCTGGCCTGATTTTGGTGCTAACCCATTTTACAGGGGAACAGAGGGGAGCCTATCTGTACCCCTCCTTCAAAAATCTTTGCAATGGTCTGTATTACCCGATCTTAGGGCAGAGGCTGAAACCCTTGTACTCCTCCAAGCACAGTGATGACAGTAATTAATGCCTCTTGAATAAGGATGCACAAGGCATGAGAAGGCTCAGGCTTTCTACAGAACGTCTGGCCCACACCATGTCCCATGGCACAGTCTAGCCCTCTGCTATTTTCCTCTGTGTTGCAGAAGTAATGACTCTCTCACTGTACATTGATTCCTCAGCTTCATCAGTTTTATTGCATCAGTGCAAATTAAACTGAAAAGAATGAGAGTCTTGATTTCATGAGGTTTTAAAATAATATTTGGAGCTCAGAATCAAACCAGTCTTGGTGAGAACATTTGGAAGAGGAGCTGTCCTGAACACAGATGTTGGTATTCCTGAAGGCTCAGAAATCAGCAAGGTTTCCTTGCATGCAGTGCAAGCTATGCACTTTTAAGCATTTCAGTACAAAGCCGTAAATGTTTAAAGACTGTGTTTAATCTTCCAGCTCACGCTGTCAGTATTTAAGGTTTACCATTAAAATTTCTTAGGCAATGCAATAGTACCTGACCCTGAATACCATGAGGTTGTCCAGACTGTATGTAAAATTCCCTAAAATTCACAAACTAAGCAGCTGTCATTTCTTGATCCGGATCTAAAGCTGAAGATATATTTCTCTGTCTCACTGTGCTGCATGGGAATGTAGTCCAAGTCACAGACTACACCAAGAAACCAAGCCACTTCTGTACATTTACATAAACAACCCAACCACCAGGGCTAATAAAGACAATGACCCCAATTCATTATGCCATTGCTGTAATCAATATCCTCTAGAGCTGAGCTTTTCTTGTTATGCAACCACTCTGAAGTCCAGTGTTTGTATAAATCACATGAACTGGGCTATTTTCCTCAAATGCATTTAAACAACAGTTCTTCTTGTGAACCTGCACCATTAGCTACATTGCTGTCCCTGTCATGGCTTATGTTGCTACAAAAGAATGCCTGACAGGTAATGGTGATTTGAGGCATTCAGAAGGATACTGTGACACATGGTAAATAGAAGTAAAAGCTTTGCTTACTTTGGCAGTCACCCAGGCCATCTGTATTGCCACGTTCTATGTCCTGTTCAAATGACAGTCTAAATAAGAGAAGGAAACAAAACAGTATGAATAACAACAGTCATAGGCATAACCAGAAAGAAATTATCACATGTTCAATTGAAATAAATCCCTGCTGTGAAACCAGCTATTTCTTTGGAAATTCCACACAAAGGCTGAAAAACTGCAACATACACATTTGAGCTATTCATCATTGCTTAATGATTTCTTGGCTTCTGATGATACTTTTCCTTTATATTACTACATTTTAAAAATCCACAGCATGCCTCGTTACTGAGGGAAGAAAAGACTTGCACTTTTTAAACTGTTAAATACAGGATGTTACCAGAAGCACCTGTAACCCTACACACCTGATCTTCCTGTGCACAGAGTAGATCAGGCACACTGGCACTTTGGAGAGGGGAGGGAGCCAACCCACTGGGCAGGTACTGTGCTTGAGGAAGAAGCCTGAATTTCAGCAGTCACTTGGGTACGGCACCAGATGAGGCTCAAGGCATAGTGTCCATCCCACAAGAAGTATTCCTTTTAACTCAGGGGCTCTACTGACAAACACTCACGTGCTTTTCTAGCTGATGTGCTAAGCTCTCTCTGTGATTTTGGATAACTATGGAAGCTGTTCTTCCAACTTCCTGTGTGGTCAAAGGTGAATGACAAGAACCTTGGAAAACTTCCAAATACAAGCCCTTGCCTATATTAGGATCCTGCCCTTGAGGCATAATTACCCTTGCAGACAACTCATTCTAGCTCTGTGCTCTTAAAGCACCTGCTCTACTGTCATCTACTCCTGGAGGATGACTAACATCTCTGCCTCCTGTTGGCCAGCATAGAACTTCACCAGATACCTTCACAGCTGATCTGGACCCCCTTCCTAAGCACTGGACAGAACATGGGCTGCCTTGATCTCTTTTGGACTTCATCACTGCAGGCTGCATAGCCTCTTTCTCGATGGATCTATTGAGGAAAGTGGGAGCTGCTCTAAAAAGTGAGGTATGGAAGTCTCCTACAACTTGCCATGGAAGTTGAAGAAGCCTCGAGCACTTTTTGGAGTTATGAAAAACCTAATATGAACACAGGTACATTTTAACATTACCCTACCAAAAGTCAAATCAGAAACAGCCCACACTTTAGAAGTCAGACATATACAGACACATACTGCTACAGCACCCCCAGCAGATGGTGGAAATCAGCAAATTAAGAACAAGAGAGAAGCACAGTATGCTTGTCCATTATATAGTGAGGACTTGTAGAGAAGCAGGGTTAAGTGGTGTCAGATGTAGGGCTGTCAAGGCTCTGTGATGTCTGTGCTACACTTCCACTACTACCATGAGGGAGTACAGCTGATAGCTCAGAGTGGGCAGTCATGTGGTGCGGCAGAAGTGGCCATGAAATGTGAGCTCTGAAGTGGGTTTGCTCCCTGTAACCTTCCCAGACTTTCATTATCATAAAATAATTAAATTCTACTGTTAAGCAAGGGGAGATCCAGCACTTCTCTAAATCTGTTTAAAGCCCTTACTGTGCTCTGTTATTCCTCTTAGTAATGCACAGTAAATTAGAAGGACTGGTTTTGTTTTCAGTGGACAAATTACTTCAGTAATTTAATTTGGATTTTATTGCCTCTTTAATCAGCTGTGATGGCTCCAGTGTAGGCTGGTTCAGACATATCCATCCAATTCACTCCTTTCAATAATACACGGACCTTAATACAGCTCTTTCATTTTCTTCTTCCTCCTCTTTCAGCAGTTACCAATCAGCTGACGGTTCACATCAAAAAAAAATTTGCGAGACATTTCGGAGGTGAATGCAAATAAGATAGAAACAAACACTTCCCACATTTTTCCCTCTCTAGAAGCCGCGTGTTCCAAATAGCTTTGCCCAAGACTGCCTGGCACCACCGCCAGAGCTTCCGAGCCCTTCCAGCCAGAGCCCTTACTCACTTGGAGCCAAGGACCAGCTGCGCGCACACCCCGCTCTCCTTCACCCATCCGCAGTACGGGTCCCTGGACGCTATGCAGGCCCTTGGGAGAGAAGAGCACAAGGTGGCACTCAGGGGCGCGGCAGCCTGCCCGGTGCCCAGGCCCCTGACAGCCACCACCAAACACGTACTTTTTGCACTTGCCGTGGCGCTCGCAGCGCCCCAGGGGCACCTTGATGACGCAGGTGGAGAAGGCGACGTACAGGCCGCTGCTGGGCCTGTCGAGCTGCAGGCCCATGATCCGCCTGTCCTCCATGCCGTCGTAGCTGCACCTGATTTGGATAAAAGCGGGATGTGGGTGTAACCGGGCTCTGCTGGGGGAAACCCTAACTGTCCCCCAGGCTGAAAAAATAAGATCGCAAAAAGCTTCTGCCAAAAAGATCCATAAGGAAGGTAGAACTGAACGAGTCAAGGGGAAAAGAACACACAATAGCCACTAAAAATACTGACAGACATATAAGAAGTATTAAAAATGCATGGGATAGTTAAGAATTTGGGAGCAACAGCACACCAGAAAAGCTTCTGACGGCCCTTTGTTTTTGTGTTTATTCTTCTCCAGCACTCAAAGTAGCTGAAATTTCTGCATGATTATGGCTCACTTCAAAGCCCCCTTAGGCATATTTGAGGAAGACTGAAATGTGGAAAATTTCCCTTGGAGAGTAGCTTGCTGCTTGCTGAGTTATTTGGAGAGGAATCAGGGTTTTTTATAGGATTAGAAAATTAATCTTCCTTTCCAGAACTTCACTTTTAATTATCCATCAGCTGCTGCATAGGATGGGCTATTTTCTACACAGACTGAATAAAAAAATCTTATTGCAATGTAGAGACTGATAAGCAGACATCCCCTCCCTAAACAATTTAAAATTACCCAAAAAACTTGGCTTCTCTAACCACTTCCGTTTCCATGGGACAAGTTATTCTCTGGGAAATCAGAAGTTCAAAGTCACCCATACATGAGTACAAAGAATCAGATACACACTTTTCAGGGTTGTAAACATTGATCTCCTCCAGGAAAAGGCTGTCATTTAGGAAACCAGTGTTTCCTGTCCGTGCCAAGAACTTCAGGATGATTCCCTTCTCTGACCCCAAGAAAACCACGGTATAGTTCTGATATGGCCCAGCAGCAGAGTCAACAGCAATTTTGGTCAGGCGATATCTAAAACAATAGAGCATTTTCACAGATAAATCACAAGAGATAATCACAAAATTTTCATTTATTTGATCACTTTCTTCATGTCAGATAAGTGTATGGTAGATTTCTAGCAACCATAAAACACATTTAAGCACTTTTCCTACCTCTCTATAAATCAGCACAGACTATACCAATTTGGCTCCCCAGATGTTGGGGATTTTTCAAATGTTTGCATACCCACACATCCAGTAGCCACCAGAAGTGTACAGAATTTCAGAAGTGTCTAGACGTTCAGAAAGCTGAAGGGCAGCTAGGAGCCTGAGGCCATTTAGGAATTATCCTTCCAAAAACCTGGTGATTTCTTCAGACAGGGATAGAGAATCAGTACAGTGAATTGTTTTAAAAATTTCAAGCTCTGTCACATTAAAAGCAGCTGAGCTAGGTTCAACTTGTTTTGTCAGGAAAAGCTGTGCCACTTCAAGAGTAAGATGCTAAACACCACTTTACCTCACTAAAAATAATCACACGACCACCACTGAGCAAGATCAGCACTGAGGTGAAATCAAATCTTGGGGTGACACAATTTATTGAAAACAAGTATACTGGTGGTTTGGTACCAGCTGGATGGTACTGCCTATCAAAGGGAAGCACTCTGTGGAGCTTGTTACTCTCATCTTTGGTTGGAGGCACAGAACCTGACAGAAAACCTGACATAAGATACATTACTGTAACGAAGTCAGACCCTTCCACAGAACTAAGTGCCCAAAACAATATTCTACCTTTGCTCAGGGGAAGAGTGGAAAATACTGCAAAAGTTAGTCACATTATTCTGTTCACTGCTGCAGGGTAGATAAGTAGTATAATGACCACAGCAGGAGTGGGAATGTATTTTGATAGGAAGGGGATAGCGTATTTAACACTTGCTGATTTAGGAGTCTTTGTTTGATCCGTTATTATTTTTTTTCTTGTTGCCATAGAAAGGATGCAGATTAGGCAATTACTTCTGCCCTACACACTTGTGCAAACATTAAAGCTTACCAGCACATAACCTGACAGACATCTACATATCCTGTGAACATATCCTGGCAGACGTGTTTGCATCCTGTGTACATATTCCTGAGTTGTCTGCTGATCCTTGCCTCAAGTTTTTACTGAGCCATCTCAAACACTGACCCGTAAGCCAAAAGGTGATTAAGCCTTCCCCGCACAGCAGTTCCTACAACATCCGGCTTCAGCACAGCACGGTTGGAAAAGACTGAGGTCTTTCCTATCTTGAAAGCTCCTCAGGGAGTTCCGCAGCATCTGCTCAGCTCTGCCACCATTCCTAGCTGGATTCATGCCCAGGACACCAGGACATGTGCAGAGTTGGAGGGTATTGGAAGCAAGGCTGTTGGCACAACTTGGCAGCTACAGTGCAGACAGAGCTCACTCGGTGCACGTACCTGACCATTGTCCTCAGGAACCAGGGTCGGTTGACAATGGAGGGTACAGCCTCATCCATCAGTGGATGTGTTTTGATGAAGTTCAGCGTATCATCTGGGAACTCATTAGATGTTACATATTTTTCTAATGATGTAGAGCCAGCACAGCAACCAGGCCTACATAAAACAAGACAGTAAAGCCAGAAAACTTATTTGACAGAGGGCAAGCTTCGTTTTGTGATGAAGCTCAAACTGCAATATGATGTGCTTTGCAGGAGTTTAACTTGGCAGAGGATCGATAAGTGTGGTGGACTTGTTCAGCACCTCAGGGGAAGCCTAAAATCCCACTCTGTCCTCCATTCAAAAGGACTTCATGTGTCACTTATGACTACAAAGAAATTTTTTCAACAGGAGCACTACACACACAGTTTTGTAATTTATCCATTCATAGGGAATGTAATCACAGCATGTGTGCATTTGGCTTGATGCTTCCCAATTGCATAGGTGTTTTCTGATCTGTAACTCGCCTAATTGACTGCTCTCTCCTGGAATAAAAGAAGTCCCTATAATACAGTAGGAAGTTAATTTTTTTTAACAGGTATGAAAAAATGCTACTTTTAGTCACATCTGATAGAAAACAGACTATTGAAGAAGACAAACTGAAGGGCATCCATGCAAAAATCCATTGTTTTTACCCTTTGTTCAATTTGGATGAGATGATTTAAGAATTGAGGTAGCTCATTGAGAACTTTCATGGAAAATTTATCTGCCATTCTTTATCAACTTAAATGCAAATCTGCTCATGCTATTTCTAAAATCTACCTGCTCCTAAGATGTAGGGCAATCTTCTTGCCTGGACAGGCCATCTCTCAAAGAATTAGCAAAGTGTTTTGTTTGTTAATATTGTATAGGTCATTTTCTTTAATAAAAGGCTCATTTGATCCCATTTTCCAGAGCACTGTGATTCTTCAGACCTTTGGGCCAGTGTGAGATGGGAAGGTGAAAGATGGACCACTCACTCCGAAACACAATTTTCATCTACTCTGTTGTGGGTAAAGGCATTGACATCAAGAGTAATGTCAACTTGAACAAAATACAGGACTGATCCTATCATCTGTGTTGCTCAGATTTAGATAAATATTCAAATATTAGGTAAATAAATCTTGTGTGGGAAGGGAACATAGGACTCGAAGGAACTAGCTGTGTCAACAAGTCTGGTCCCTCAAGAGCTGAGCAAGGACATTACATGCAGACAGTGTGTACTCTTGCCTCCTCATACCCAAAATACTTTAGCTATCTTGCAATTGCATGTAGAACTAGCAACAGATGGAGAGAAGGACAAATCAAGGGCATGATTGTTTTCCTAGGTCCTTGCAAGGGCATTGACCCATGAGACAGCATTCCCAGAGAAGTCGAGGGAACAGCCTGGCACCTTCTGGCACCGTGGTGTCTATGGTTTCTGTGTACCTAATCTGGAGGCCTATTTACTCCTAAATCCTAATAGCATGATTGGATTAATCCTGTTTTAATCTCAAAACTGGTTTAGTCGAGTCAACATAAATCCCAGCAAACCTGCTGTCTGGCCAAACAGGGAAGTGACACCTCGGAAGGGCTCTGGTAGTTTTCTGAGTAATATATCATGAGGGGCAGTAATGTTTCTGCATCATCCTGAGAAAGCCAGATAAAAATGCCCTTATTTCAAAGGTGCCTGTAATATACTTCAGCATGAGCTAGAAGTAATGATTATTTCTATTAAGCAGATTGATTGCTAAATATTATATGAAACACTGTTCACTTCAGATTATGTCCTTCAGGCTTAGAAAGAGCAATATTATCTCATCTCCATCATAAAAATTAGCCTGCTATCGGCTCATCCCAAACTTGTAATGCAACTTTCTGTTCTTCTTTCCTACTTTCCTCTTCTTCTTTTCCCCTTCCCTGACAATATATCTCAGTAAGGTCCAAACAAATAACCTTGGAGTCACCATGCAGCCTTGCACCCCCAAGGCAGACTATTGTAGTCAGCAACTTGTTTGAAACACTGCAAAACGAAGAAGAAAAATCCTGCAACACTGCTAGAAGCTGCATTACTAAGGCTCAGACTGAAAACAGACACAGGATTTACCAATTTTCCAGTCACCTTCAAGCTCTTCTCTTGAATGACAACTTCAGAATACAGACAGCACAGTAATACTACACTTGGCAAATCCAAAACATGATGGACTTGGCAGAAGCTCAGTGTCCACTGTGGAGCTTCATAAACTCATAGAATATTGTGAGCTGGAACCAACCCAGAAAGATCACTGCAGTCCAGCTCCTGGCCCCACAGAGGACACACCAAGAATCACACCATGTGCCATGAGAGTGCCATGAGTGTATTTCCTGAGCTCTGTCAGACTGGTGCTGTGACCACTTCCCTGGAGCCCAAGTTCCAGTGCCCTGGGTGAAGAACCTTTTCCTAATGTCCAACCTAAACCTTCCCTGTGTGACACAACTTCAGGCCATTCCCATGTATCCTGTCAGTGGTAGCCACAGAGAAGATATCAGTGTCCACCCCTCCCCTTTCCCTCATGAGGAAGATGTAGATTGGATGAGGTCTTCCTCAGTCTCCTTTTTTTCAAGCAAGCCAAGCAGCCTCAGCCACTCCTCACATGGTTTTCCCTCTAAGCCCTTCAACATCTTTGTAGCCCTCCTTTGGATACTTCTAACAGCTTTATATTCTTCTTATATTGCGGTGTTCAACACTGCACGGAATACTTTGGATGCTTTTTTCTTTTAAAATTATTTAAGCTATCACAAGCAATGTGAAACATGCAATAGAGGGGCAAAGCTTAAGTGAGATAAATGAATTTGATTTATCTATATGCATCTCAATATCTCAGAACAAAATGCCATTGGTGTCAATGAGTTAACAAGTGCCTGTCAACAGCAACTTGTTTAAAATGGTACTTGTAAGAAATATGAAGAATGTAGTAGAGGAGATGGATGCAAACATGTGGAAGTGGGGAAAACAACTCATAGGAGGAATGAAGTAAAATGAATCTCTAGTTTGGTGGAATGCTCTTTTTTGCTCTCCATAAATCATCCACTGTGGCACTTAATCTGCATGTTAATCATAGAACAGCAAACTGCAGAACTGGTGCAGGCTTTGTAATGAGATATATCTGTTACCGAACCAATTTACAATAACTGTGTAAATCACACCATTCTTAAGTGATTATTCTGACCAAGTGGATCTGATGCTGGCCTGATATATGTTACACAAATGTCATTTAAGTGGAAAAATCTCTATTGCATAGTTTAGATCCAAATTCAACTCAACTTTTACTTTATTGTTTCAACATGTATAATTGTATCTGCACCTTACAAGGCTGTTCAAAACACCAAAAAGCCTCTGTAGCCTGTATGAAGGAACTGAACAATATCACTACACATGAAACATACCTGGGCTTGGGCACTCGTTCATCAGGAACTGGTGTCCATGTGGAGTCTGGAGACTTTTGTTCTTTGAATCTCCCAGTAAATACATTGGCAATGTCAAGCATGTCATAGGCACAGACTGCAGAGCCAGGGATGCTGAAAAGTGACATTTCCCAGAAGTTGTTACTCATTCTGCAGTTATACATAAAAACTTGAGCAAAAAATATGCTCTATAGAAGCCTTCCTTCACTCAATACTGAACCTTAAATCCGGTATTAACAGGAAAACCCAGCCCATGGAAAAGCCTGAATACCAGTCAGCAGGCAGCTACCGACAAGAGAATTTTATTCAAAGTTTCACAGAAAGAAGTAATTGCAATAATCTTGAAGAAGGGAAAGAATCAGTCAACCTTTGTCTATCACTGGCAACACATGAGGAGAAACCGCCAGTCTCATTCAGAACCCACTACTTGGACATTTAAGGTCTTCTAAGTCTTAACATCTCTCAGTACCATCTCTTGTATTCCCTGCCATGCCTCAAAAAGCACATTGCAGATAATTCAGAAATTGGTTCTAATCAAACTGGAAGCGTGCTGCAATGTGCCATTTACCTGGCTTTTACATGTAATTCATTCATGCTCCCACAGCCTGATATCCACAAAGTGTTCCCAATGAAAAGGAGTTGACTATGCTCAGGAGTTTGGTCTACTCAATGAAATGAAAGAGCTTATAGAAACAAATTTGATATTATTTTAAGATCATAACATTGCAAATTTCAGTTTTTTGGATACTTGAATGGAACCGCACAACAGCATTGTTCAGACATAGTTAATTTCTCACCTACATACTTTTTGAAAGGCATGTGGGTTTAGCATGATCAGTCACTTGGAAGCATGAAATATTAATTTCTTGCCTATTTTTTACTAATTTTGTACATGAGCTACTGTATTTGTGTCTGACTCCCACCACTTGATTTTATTGGGTAAATAGCATGAACCCAGCTGGCTCAGGCTTTCAATCCTGCTCTTAGCTAGTAGGTTATTATACATCAAAGAAAAAATGTAGGAACTATAATACTGTTACAGATGATTAAGCTAAATTCCTAAAGGTATATAAATTGATAGAAAAACAATCATTTGAATAGTAAACAATTTCAAAATGTTTTACTGAAGAAAAACAAGTTGAGAGACAGTACAGTAGTTCTATTTTTATCTTCACAGATTTATCTTTTTATAGAGAAGGAAACTTCAAAGCTCAATATTAATGTGATTCTGCACAGCAGGAGTTTTAAATTTTAAAATTTATATTTTTAAATATAAAGCCATATATATGTGGATGTAAGAGATGGTCAAGGGTACATTTGGCCACACAGAGGACCTCATCCTAAAAGACAGCTCAAAACCCACTCCAGCTAGAATATTTTGCACATTGGTAATTAAGTCCTTAAGACAAAAAACCAACCATAAGCTCTTGAGGTGTGTCACACACTACTACAAGTGCTCAACACACAACTACACACGGATGGAAGCATTGCTGTGCTCAAAGGACTGCAACATCTTTTACTCGTGAGGGTGACAGATTACAGGTCTGTAGTGTGATGCAGTGGGAAGGATGGAGCACTGTGAGTCACAGCCAAGGAGGTCCATCCCCCTGTGAACTACTGGATGACAACTCAACACTAGTTTCTACTTGAGTGACCTCTGATTAGACTGAGGAATCTCTTCCACTTCAGTCTAGAAGGAAACTTTGTTCTAGAGACCAAAGGTGTTTCAACATTTCTTTAGTGGAGGAGGAATAAGAGATGCATTTATGTCAGAAGTAGGTTTCATAGAACTACAGAATCACAGAATATCCTGAACTGGAAGTGACTCACAAGCATCACTGAAGTCCAATCCTCCTGCAGAGGACATCCCAAGAATCACACCATGTGCCTGAGAGCATTGTCCAGATGGTCCCTTATGTCTGCCCAGGCTTGGTAACTTCCCCAGGAAGCCTGCTCCAGCACCCAACCACCCTCAGGGTGAAGAACCTATTTTTTCTAATATCCAACCTAATCCTCTATGACTCAGCTTCCTTGAGTCCTCTTACAGGCCACCAGAGAGCAGAGACTGGTGCTTGCCCCTCCTCTTCACCTCATAAGGAAGCTCTGAACTGCTGTGAGGGCTAAACAAGCCAAGGGCCTTGTTCACTCCTCATATAGCTTCCCCTAAAGTCCTGCACCGCCTTCATTGCTCTCCTTTGGACGGTCTCTGATATCTTTAGATCCTTCTAATATTGTGGTACCCAAAACTGGCCCCAGCACTCGAGGTGAGGCTGCCCCAGAGCAGAGCAGAGTGGGACAATCCCCTCCCTTGCTTGGCTGGAGATGTTGCGCCTGATCCTCTCCAGAACATGCTTGGCCCTCCAGGTTGCCAGGTCTGCTAAAAAGCTCTGTCCAAGAATAAATATATGCTTTTCTGCCATCTTCCATGTCTGGCAAAACCTGCAGCCTATAAAACAGTATTTTGCCTTTTACACCAAGTACTTAGATTCTAAAATGCAATACTTAAGGAAAAGAATTATTCATGAAACACCACAGGAAATACTAGCAGAGTGGGAGTACAATCTCAATTTTGAGATAATTGCAAGATACAATCTATTTTCTGATGTTGAATCTCTATTTGTTCACCTGTTTTTATTAAGCCAGATTGCATGAAAAGAGATCAACTTAATTTAAGCTTGCATTCCCTATTGGTGGCATAATTACTCCATTGCAGTTTCCATTGTTTTGATGTCAAAAGTGGTGATTTTACATTACAGATCCAGACTCTCATTTGAAGCAAGTTCTGTGAATGACCTTACTGAGGTCAGGCTTTGACAAGGGGTGGCAAGGGTACAGCAAAACTAAATGAATTTCAACAATAAAATTCCTCTTTTAGCTCAAATGTTACTGTGTGAAACTGCGATATACTTTTTAATCAGAAAGCGACTATTTTTTTAACTTCTTCAGGAGTTCTCAATAATTAGACACAGTTACTCCTCTTATAACTTGCAGAGAAACACGCCAAAATGTGTAACAGTAATAAAATCTCCACAGATTAATCGATGCTTTTGGATAACCACACAAACAATGAAATAGGTGTTCTGGGGACCCTCTGTCCCAGCCAGCAAGACCTTGGCTCTCCCAGGAGAGTCAGGGGGCAGCAGGGTCAATGCACGGTCAAAGATCAATGCAAGAGTCACCAGGGATGCATAAAACAAAAAGAAGGAGATAATATGGTTCTTGGAGGTTTAGCTGCAGACAAGACAGACACAGTCCTTTCTTTGTGAGCAAAAAAATACTGTATTTTCTCTTTGGAATAATATTCTGCAAGTTACACACTGAAACACTTCTTGGTGGCTGGTGCAAACTATTCCCTTGTAAAGAAAAGTACATCTGAGGAATGTGTCCAGATAGTAAATGGCTGAAAGCCACCCTAAGTTACCAGGTAGAAAGTAAGAAATAGCAGAATGCCTTAAAATTGAACACAAGCTATTGCTAAGTGCAGGGTACAAAATAATTATGTTGTACGAGCGATCTCTTCTTGTGCTTGCATAAAGTAAAAAGAAAAAGCAAAACATAGAGGAAATAGAAGGTAAAATGTTATTGTGGCTATTACCTATTATATGGAGTGGAGAATGTTGCTAAAACAACATCCCGGCCATTGAAATGGATAACATCTGTGACCGACTGCAGTATGTTGAAGTAGAAGTGTGAGTCGCCAGGAACTGAGCAGTTCAGCCGAGCCTTGAGAAAGGAAGTCCACTGTTTTTCCAGCACTCTCTGAGATCCTCCCATGTCATTTTTGCAAACCTGGGCCACCCTTGGGAAAACTACCTGGAAGGAATAGAGCAAAAATAATGGAGAAAATTAAACGTTTGCTTGACCTAAAGTCTTCGTTGGAATACTGCTTTTAAAACATTTGGAATAACACAGCAAGGTGCTTAATTTAATACCACTTTTCTATAATCTGTGACAAATAAGAAACAGAGAAAAATTAAGCTTTGGAACAGTGTGCTATGAAAGATAAGACTGTGGCATTTACTACACAGCCATAAATCCTTCAGGAGATCTGTTCTCAACCCATATAAAATTCATTTCCATACAGACTGCTTAGTTTTCTATTTCCCCAAACAAAAGCACATTTCATATTCACAATCCTTGCAACCCACACTGCTGCTCCGATTCTTGTGTTTTCAGCGCTTAAAAACTATGCAAATCTTGCTGGGCTTTTATTCCTGCTCTCCACCTTTGTGACCTTGGTCAGCTTTTCTGACTGCTTAGTCAGAAAGCTATTGTGAAATTAGCAAAAATGCAGAAAGTGTTTAATTATTCTTTGCAGAATGGCAGAGCACAAAATTCCTACCCTTGTTTACTCAGCACCCTAATTCATATTTCTTACAGAAAAATTTCTTCCTGCTTTGGAATCTGTTTTTAACAATTATCTACTGTGTTGAACTAACCAGATTAGCCTTGTGCTTTCTATAATTTCAGAAAAGAAACTCTAGCATACACCATCACTGTAAGAAACTACACATTTTCCTTTCAAGACAGTGAGTGCAATGTTTTACTCCAACCAACCTTTTGGCTTGAGCAATAGGAATCTTCTCAAAATGCTGACCTTGTCATCATGATTTATGGTTCTCATTTCAAGGTCACTCGTAACAGCATTGGTCCAAGAATAGCATAAATTTTCCTCCTCCTCAATCTGACAAAGTCATTCAAGGCAGTGTTTTTGCCCTTACCTTTCCCATGCTGTTGTACTCCACTGCTATTTCCCGGAAGAAGAAGTATATGTAATTGCCATAGTCAACTGCCTGGACAAAGTACGGCTCTAGGAAAAAAAACAGCAACGCAAGACACCTGATTTAGGCACCACATACAGGATACAGACTGCAAAGAGAGGCCAAACACATTCACATCTAACATCCAGAGGTGAAATAGCTGTTCTTGACAAACTTGATCAGTTTTCAGAACAAACAAATCACTGCTGCAGAAGAATCGCTGTCTGGGGACAGGAGAGCTGGGAACAAGTCTGTACAACATCACTGCAGGGTAGTTAAGTCTTTGCCACTAATATGTCTGCCCTGCATGGAGTAAGAGGAAAGGTAAACAGGCATTTATAACTGTATGCCTGAGGGGTCCAAGCAGTGCTCTTTATGGCATGCAGTCTGTGAGCTGAGGAAATAACAAACCACGTAACTGTTTCTGCCCACACGTGTCTGTAGCAGCAAGCAAAGTGGGACAGCTAAAGTTGACACCTGGCAAAACATTTCTGCATGCAGAAAAAGACTTGAAACTATGGCTTTGCTCTCTGTTAAAATCACTCCAAATGCTAACAATTCTCAACACCTACATGAAGCTAAACAGCACAATCCTTAACAAAGAGGGCATTTAGAGCACAAAAATTGCCTAATTCAATGGCAGCAGTACAATCCTTAAGAACTGTAACAGAAAGGCTTTGTGCAATATTCACACAATTTTAGTTTCATTAATGAATCTTAGCATTACAGGACAAACCTTCTATACTTCATAAAGCCTTGATTGTTACCTAACAGTGCTGTGGCAGGAATATTTGCAAACACAGCACAAGCACACAGAGCCCTGCAAGCTCCAGCTTTTCCATCCAACAGATGTAAACTGGTGGATTTAATCTTGGAAAGCTCACTGGAATATATATTCTGATCTACCCAGCTTCTGTCAAATCCAGTATCTTTGGGTCAGGAGAGGAGTGAAAGAGATAAACAGATCAGAGTAAGCAAGCGATGTAATCTGCTTCCTTCTTTCTGCCAGAAAGCATTGGTGAAATGAAATGACAAAGAGGTCTGTCAGAAATCCAGGACTCTCATCAGAGATGCTGCTTTTTTTGTCTTGTTTGTTTATCTACCTTTCAACCACTTGGAGTCATGTTTAACTGTCCGCAGGGTTGGGCTGTCTCCCAGGCTCCGGTATATGACCGCGTCTATCGCGAGGAAGTCGGTCACTGTGGCGGAATACAGCTTTCCCTCTGGGGTGGAAGGAAAGAAGAAACCGGGGGGGGGAGGAGCATTAGAAATTGTAAAATTGCTTCTTCTTTCACCAGTCAGATGAGAAGGGGAAACAAAACCATCACATTCTCCTTAGGAACACTGAAGGAAGGAAAAAAATCCAGCCAGGTGAATGGAACTGAGTAACGAACAAGCAACTCACTCTTCTGCAGAATGGTAATTTCAGAGGGATGCTGCGGAAGAAAATAACCTTATGGAATAATTCTTCTTCAGTTTAGGTATGTCATACTGAACTACCCTTTCCAGTCACATGTCACTAGTTCAACACTCAGAAATTCTGCTTAGGTATGTCAGCAAAACAAACATAACAGAACTGCTAGTTTCAATGGGAGTGCAAACCAGACAGGGCTTGGAGACTGTCAGCTAATTGATGCTTATGAAAATTTCTCCCCTTGAGAGCACTTCTGCTCTGCCAAAGATCACTAAGAAAAAATTAACTAACATGTTGGGAGCCCTGCTGAAACAGCGAGGGAAAGAGATGGAGGAGGATTGCCCATCAATATTTCTTTTCTAGCATGCATTTTAGGCATTTCCCCTATGAATTATCCATTCCTCTCTCTTAAAGAATGGAGGACAAGTGATAAGAAAGGGCCTACAAAATGGCACTCCAAGGACAACCAAAATGTACAAAACTGTAAGGACATAAAAGCACAAGTTTCAGCAATATTTTAAAATTTTATTTGTTGTCTACTTTGTTTGCAGGTCATGGTAACTGTACAGGATTGTTTTCATGTGTGAAATAGAACTTAGAACATGCTGTCTGCTGGAAGCACAAGTGGTGCAGCATGAGCACACAAAATTATTTCTCTGTTGTGTCTGCATAAAAACCAGAATTGTCTACATCTTGTTTGACAGAGATTATGTTGGTGCCTTGAAGGCACCAGCACTGAGAACATTCCCAGGATAAAGCAGAGAGGTCTCTATTGGTCAAGTTCTCCTCATTATACTTTCAGACTTAGACTGAGAGGGAATTGATGCACACAGCTATCGCAAAGGCAGATGCCAAGAGGAGGTTGCTGGACTCTTTTCATTGGTGTCCTGCGACAGGATGAGGAGCAATGGCCATAAAGTAAAGCTCAAGAGCTTTCCTCAACATGAGAGGAATTTCTTTACATTGAGGGTGGCAGAGCACTGTAGCAGCCTTTCTCTGGAGGTTGTGGGGTCTCCCTCTCTGGAGGCATTCAAGCCCCACTTGGACACATTCCTGTGTCACTTGCTGTAGATGACCCTGCCTTGGCAGGGCGGGTTGGGCTGGATGATTTCCAGAGCTCCCTTCCAACCCTAGAAACTCTGTCAGTCTGTTAATTTCAGCTCCAGAATTAAAATTCAGACTGTTTTTTATTAGCAGTACTGTATGCTTTGCTCTGACTCATGCAATTCTTGTCCTTATTTGGCCACTTAAGAATGATCATTTTTTCTTAGCAAAACAGAAAAAAATAATTACTACATGTGTCCCCTTCCCTGATTTAAAATAGAATAAAAAGCTCAATTTTTTAGATATGGATGTCTGAACCCATGTTTATACAACTACACTCTTATTTTCTTTCCTGCCAACTTCCTGTGACCAACTACAATTCGCACATATCAGCTGCAATAGCTACAGGCTGCAAGAAGAGCCATACTCAAGTAAGCGCATCCAACAAACTCAGATAACTTGGATTAGTGCCCTAAACTGTTCTGTAACTGCTTTTCAATGCACTCTAAAAAGTTAGCATGGGTATCAACATGTAAGACACATATAGCAGTGATTTTTTGAAGCTAGCAGATTTACAAGGAATATCCTACAAATATTTATTTGAACGGTATCAAATTTATTCTGAATCACCATGAATATTTCTATAAATATTCTCTTTATTTTCAAATAATTCAAGGATTTCTTCAGTGACGAATTTGGAGTAATCTTTCAGAACTTCAGCTGCATTCAAAGTGAATGTTTACAATAGGCTGGTCATAAACTCTTTCTTGGGCAATACACTGAGAAAGACCCTTCTGAAAGGTCATTCAGGCTGCATGAAGGATAGGGAGTGTGAGACACATGGGAAAAATATTCCTTTGAAGGAGTTTCTCTATTGCCATATTTTATTAATTACTTGCTACCGTTAGAGAATTTCTACTGTGTATTCCTGCCTGTGACTGTAATCAAGAAATCACATTCTACCACTATCATCATCACTATTATTGGAACAAAAGGACCATTTATTTGCATTATTAAAAAAATAAAATTTGAAACAGGTTACAAAATCTCTCCTTTGTGAGGCAGATGATGATTCCTCAAACATGGTAGTGCTTAATAGAGCCCTTTGGCTATAGACTTGTTTGAGAATGGCTTAAATCTTAAATCTTCAGAGGAATAGCTTAGTTATTTCCATGTGAGCACCCAGATTGTTTTATAGTATCACACCTGTTGAAGAAGGCTCACATTATCATGGAGGATGTTTTTATTATTTGCACCACTTATCTATCAGCCAGATCTAAGAAAAGATCAGCAGGGTTCACACTAGGAGAAGTTCAATAAAGAGATAATTTAATCAGAAATTTCTGACAACATATAAAAAATTACTGTACAATCAACAGCCAAAATTAACTCAATTTATAAGATTTCACTTTTTCTAACTATCGTAGTAGAATTAACACTGTTATGCTGCATGCAGCATAAATCACCACCAGCCAATACACTTCTCTCCTTTTGTCTATGGCAGCTGATAAGATCATAGTAAGATGTTTTCAGCTTAAAAAAAAAAAATCACCTCCCCTTTTCCTTCTAGATCTAGAAAAGGGCATGCCACAGCATTTTCCGTAACTTCCTTTTATTATGAATGTTAGCTTAGGCTTAGAGTTGTTAATGAGCATATCCTGCTTAATCCTAATTAAAGCTTACATAAGCCTTGACTTCCTTTGACGTTCACAGAAGCTGAATGCAGCCAAAAATGGTGCCACACACAGGCCATATTATCAAAAATACAGGAAATACTGAAATATTGATCCATGAAACTGAGGCTTTATGCAATGTTGATGACAGTGAAGTTAATTCCAAAGAGGGGAAGGCTGTTTTTGCTAGGAATTTCCTTATGTCCCCTCTTTTCAGTCAGTGTTTACTCTGTTTGACACCATCTAGATTTAGGCATTCTGGGCTCAAGCAAGAGGCACAGTGTTACACCAAGCCTGGGCTGCAGGACAGAAAGCAAAAAGTTTATTGCTGTCATTTTACCTGCAAACAACGCAACGTTGGCATGCTTTGCATCATAGGGGCACCTGGCCATTCCACTGAATTCCTCTTCCAGATAGTCCAGGGTATCCATCTGAAAAATCAAACGGAGCTCCTCAGGTAAAGAAACAAAGAAACAAAATTTCTTACCGAGAATGATGCTTTATGACAGTGTTTCTTCTTTTCTGGGCCCAGGAGAAGGCCCTTACTCTAACTCTACTCCTGACTGTGAAGGAAAAACTTGACAAAAAAAATCATGGAATTAAATAAAAAAAGCCTGAAAAATTATGTCCAGTAAGTCAGGCATTCTTTTGGAGCTAATAATTCTCACCCTGACACATTTTACCGAAGTCTTCAGTCTATATTTTATCTGCACACAAGTTTTGTTTTGAACTGTAGCAGGCCATGTGGTCTGTGGTTCCGGCAAGGATCCAAAATTTATCCTCACCAGTGACCCAACAGAAGCACTCTTATACACAGTAAAGACTGCAAACCACAGCATTCAGAAGAAACAACACTAGGACAATTATCTCTGTGTGCATTTTTCTTCCCCAAGTCCAGAGGTCCTTCTGCTCTAGTCTCAATAGTGGTGCTCTCTTCCTTGATTTGCATATTCAGAAAGATGCTCTTCACGTTTTTCTATACCAGCTGACTCCATGTCACAGAGAATCCTCTTACCATCAAACAAGAATTAATCTGTGCAGGAATTGTAAATTCTGAGGCTTATGTGTAACTCCTGGGAAATAAATTCACCCGGGGCACTGATAATGACACAAATATACAGATTGACTTTACATGAAGTTCAAGAAGGTTTGGTGAGCTAAGAGAGACTTGTACACCTGTTACGCCTTTAAGATGCTTATACTACAGTATTTTGAGAATAAGAACCTATGTAGCATATTCAGGCAACTTGTCCATCTCATACTCTATAGATTACACACAGTAAAGATTCACAGAGCATGACAAATAACCCACACAGCACCATCCACTTAAATAAACTTTTAATTTGTGTGCTCTAGCTTCCAAGTCCTTCAGTGGATGATTTGTGATCATTTGTTTTCTGTCATGTATCCTTTCTGTCAAAGTCCACTCTGAGGGCAGTCAGTTGTGTTTACTCAAAGGCTGAAAAGCATTTCACATGATAGTAAGAGGAAACGAGTTAGAGTCCTGAGTAACTCTTCCTGCACAAGCTCCACAGGCTGGGCTCACCCTCACAACCACTGGCACACCTGAGGGACAGCCCTGCTTTCTGTTTGGCACACATTCAGTTCTCTCTCTGGATAATGAAGGAATACATGGAGGAAAAGCCAGGGCAGCTGTTGCAGAGGCCTTCTCTAGACTGCCAGGGGAATCACTATCCAGCCCTGCACCACAGGGGATGAAAACTCTGGAGTAAGGGGGAGGAGGCCATTTATACGCCTCACACCAAGATGTCAATGAAATCTAAAATTGTATCTAAAAGACAACTTCCACACAAGGAGACTGGCTGAGATTTGTTAGCCTTATTAATGGAATTCAGAGATTAAAAATTAAAAATTGCAAACTGTAGTAGAAGAATAAATACAGCCCAGTGATCAAGAAGCTTCATTGCATACTAGGAGCAGGCAAGGAAAGAAAGAATAAAAGAAACAGCTGTTAGAGTAGCTAACTGTACCTCAGAGTTACCATGACACAGGCTTGTATTCTTACTCAATTTGGTTATTCCTCCACAGACTGGAAGAAAAAACTACCCTGCACTTCTCTCCCATGTTTTCTAAACTGCAGCCATTATAGTGGCTAAATGAGGCAAAGCATCATTGCACAAAAATCAAGGAAGACCACCAGTCACAGTGAATACCATTAGGGAAGTAGTTTTCCTGGCTCTTAACATCTTTATTCCACTTTTTTTCCAATAACTCTGAACCTAAAACCTAAATGGCAGTTGCAATTTTGTCAGGAGCAGCATTACTAAAACTGAATTTTATTTTTCCAGAAAAAAAGATGAGAAATTACCTGTGGGACATAACAGAGCCTAGAAAAGCAGAGTCTGGATGTCAAATGCCTAAATAAATTAATTTCAAAGCTACTCTGGAGACATCCACTGTTGGGAGTTATATCAGAATATAATGGTAAAAACCTAAGGAAATGGGAAATATTTCAATAAGTGGGTCCTACTGGAATGAAGACTCCTGAGATACACTATGCCAAAGGAATAAATTGGCTCCAGGGCATTAATGTCAAGTATGCAGGGACCAGCAGGGTTTCTACACTGCTCCAGATAATGTTTTGGCTTTGCAGATCCCCAGCAAGTGAGGAATACTTCTCTGTCCTGCTGTACTGCTCCTTGCGGAGATTAGCTGTTCCATCACTCCCACAGCACACAATGCCATAGGATCTCCCCAGCATTCCTTTCTTGGGGGCTCACAAGAAACTCAGGTTTTGCTAGCTATGTCCCCAGGCTCCTTCAGAACTGGTTTTGTGGTTGAGAGCAGTAGAACAGAAATTTTAGAACATGCTAGTCAGCAGTAACCCCCAATATTAGTCAATGACTTGATGTGAGTGTCAGTGACAAGCTGAGGAACTTTCTGAGGTGGGACTACAGCCCCAAGCAGGGATCTGAAGGACTCTGTAGCTACGGGGGGCAGTGCAAAGTGGAAATTCTCTTGATGTGCAGGAGTTGCAAAGAGCTAGGTACTCAGTCTGGGATTTTCTCAGAAATCCAATCAACATTGAACTCGGTAGCGCTGAAACAAGTCAGGACAAATGTTTCAGAGTTGAATGGTGCATGGGTGAAGGATAATCTCACGCTGCTGCCAACATAGTCACAATAAATCCAACCAAAATACAAGGCATAAGTGAAATTCTGCAAACTACATACCTTGTAGTTCCTGCAAGAAGGGTTGAATGCATTTGTTCCGCAGATAAACAGTGTATCCTCGTTTCTTTTTAGGAGAACCTTAATAAAATTATGACATTCATCCTGAAGAAAAATAATAAAAACTATTTCAACTACTGCATTTTGAGTATCTGTTTTCATTTTTAAGCAGTGATATTTCACAGGTTGAAAATTAAATTGGCTGGTACCTACTGTGATACTCTGGCCTTATTTTGACTATGTTTAACTAACAATGAGCAATTTGTAATTAATTTATATTCTAGTGGCTTAAAAATTACAAAGAGCTGAAGATAAAGCATTCATATTGTAGCTCCTAGTTTGCTGTTGTTGACAAAGGTGAATTTTGTTTGAAAACTGTTGCTTTCCTGAAGAGTGAAAAATCTGATTTTGTCACCTGTGCCACTGTCAGACAGTGACATCACCACTACAATGTGCTGGCATAAAGCTTCTTTAACTAGAAGAGGAAGTAGATGAAAAGAATCAGAGTCTGTGTCTAATTATGATACTACTTATGCCAGCCATAGGTTCCAGGAGGGTGAAAGTGGTGTGAGAAACAGTCCTTCTACAGCCCCACACTCATCTTTTCTGATGCTTTACCTGAACTCCTCAGTAAATTCCCACAGGGGGATGGACAGCAGCACTTGGCTTTTGAAGCAACGGTAAGCAAAACTGCTACACTAAGCATTGTGACCTGCTCCATGCCTTAAATATTTCAGGATATTGCTGTGGCTTCTGTCCTAATATTTTATCACATTTGAAGTGAACTGTTTTTGCAAATTAAAGCCTTCAGTAAGTTGATGGAAAAAGCAATTACTGCTAAGAAGTGAATGGCAAGATCCATTCCACATTACAGACAGCAGCCTGAGATAATAGTGATGCAACTAAACTGAAGTGGCAGTTGCAGAAGAAATGAAAATTGCCTACCTTATGTTTTCCCTTCATTCTGCATGTGTCTACATCAGCTTGTCTAGATTTCCATGTCAATTTCTGCAAGAATAAAGAAAGAAATCAATTAGAACTCAGAGGTTTTTCACATTTGATTTCAGAAGTAGAAGTCCCGTAGGGGAGACTAGCTTTTGAACATACATTTATTGAAAGTTTTCTACACTCTTTATCCATGATTAATCCACCACAATGAAACAATGGAAATTCAGTGATGCGGATCGTTCATTTAACTTTGTTTTGCCTCCAATTCATGATACTAGAAATCCATCCCTCTTACTTTAAAGCCTAAATGAACAGAATTCAGCAATAGGTGAACTTTGAAAAATGTGTATTTTTCTTAAAAGTAGTAGATGTTCTCTTCTTTTAACTGATATTGCTCTACAAATCAGAACAATATCAGATTTTTTTTCAAATCAGAATTATAATTTATGGACTATGAACCTTCACTGGATCTAAATGAAATATATATTCCCAAAGACAACATTTTAGATCTGGAAAGAAATAAAATTCAGGTACTCCTTAGCACTTCAATTCAGCTAACAAGCTCCAAGAGTTTTTCTCCTGCCAAGACACTGCTGACTTTATCTGCTAACACTGTTTCTCCAGAAGATTTACAGCTAAATCCCAGCCAGTTTTTTTTTTTTGTTTTTTGAGATGAGTTTCAAAAACGGTCAAAAGTGGAAACCTTATTAATTATAACAAAGCTTTGTTAGTTCTGACAGTGTTCCTGATGAGTAAACTGAGACACTGTGCATTCATGGAGGGGTCCAAGCTGAAAGAGTAACCATGAATGTTCCTTTCCATTGTAAGGGTGTGCCCTCACTCGTTGATGAGTTAGAAAGCTCACTTTCACCATCATTCACAGTTATAATGAAGCCCTGTCCCCTCCTCCGGTGGAATTCATACAGTGCCCAAATTTTTATGATCTTCCGTCAGACCAAGGCTGTGCTCAACATATGTTACACAACATGAATGAAGTGCAAAGGAGCTGAAGGGAGATTATTTTCAGTATGTTTGTGTTAATATACAATGCAGTGATGCAGACAAAGCTTTTCTTTGTTTGAATGTAACTTCCCATAGAGACAATGTGAATACATCTACAAAGTGATGTTATAGTAAGATTTTATTTAGTCAGTTCTAGCACAAGTGAAAAAAATTTGTGCAAATGAAAATATGTAACTTGCTTCTTATGACAAGTTTCAGTAGACTTAATTGGGATAGTATAACTGTTATAGAAAACTGCTGCATATAAATGAATAGATGTTTGACAGATGTTCCATTGGGGACCTCACCATACTTCAGTAGATTGCTTATCAGCCCAGCTAAACCACTTATCAGAAATTCGCAGAGGACACGATTGCTATTCTAGCTCTCCACAAATACGATTAGCAATGCCATGTTACTTGCTTATTACAGTTTTACAGCAGTGTTGGCAAGTTTGTTAAAACAATGTTATCATCCTATTTATTTGAAGCTTGTTCTAGTGTCCTTGGTTTCTGGGTAATGATAAAGGTTACTTACTTTGCTAAAATAAATTTCTTCTGTATGTGATGTGTCCATATCAACAGTATAAATATGGTCCCTGTAAACAAAAGCAAAGAATACAACGTCAAATGGAATAGTCAGACAGTTAATTTTCTATCTATCACAAGATAATCCATAATCCATTTTAAAAAAATCTGAGGTCTTACCAGAAGACATTACTGGCAGCATCCCCTGCTTCTCCCACAAAAGCATTTTCACATATAAACTGTTTGTCTTCCCATTAAGAGGAAAAAAAGGAAAGTGCTACAAAACTTCAAAGTAAGATGCTTTCCCAAAAGCAATTATTTGAACAAATGAGATTGGGAAAGTAGATAAATCTCACGAGATTTCTGCTCTTTCAGTCCTACACCAGGATGCCACAATGTAGCATGCAGATGTGTTCCTGTATCCTGAAATCAGCCACAATAGCTTTTAGGCACCCTTTGCCAGATTCCTGGGCTAGATGTCACTGTGGCATATAGAGCCATTTAAGGTTAAAAAGAAGTCTCCCTTCCCTTCCCTTCCCTTCCCTTCCCTTCCCTTCCCTTCCCTTCCCTTCCCTTCCCTTCCCTTCCCTTCCCTTCCCTTCCCTTCCCTTCCCTTCCCTTCCCTTCCCTTCCCTTCCCTTCCCTTCCCTTCCCTTCCCTTCCCTTCCCTTCCCTTCCCTTCCCTTCCCTTCCCTTCCCTTCCCTTCCCTTCCCTTCCCTTCCCTTCCCTTCCCTTCCCTTCCCTTCCCTTCCCTTCCCTTCCCTTCCCTTCCCTTCCCTTCCCTTCCCTTCCCTTCCCTTCCCTTCCCTTCCCTTCCCTTCCCTTCCCTTCCCTTCCCTTCCCTTCCCTTCCCTTCCCTTCCCTTCCCTTCCCTTCCCTTCCCTTCCCTTCCCTTCCCTTCCCTTCCCTTCCCTTCCCTTCCCTTCCCTTCCCTTCCCTTCCCTTCCCTTCCCTTCCCTTCCCTTCCCTTCCCTTCCCTTCCCTTCCCTTCCCTTCCCTTCCCTGTTACAATTTGATTGACAATATGGTAGAAAAAAGGCACAAAACTATTCCCAGAAATTATTCTTTTCTTCACAAGCTGCGGGCCAAACTAAATTGTAAAATATTTCTCTGAAAAAAGTTCTCACTTCTTTCCTTACAATTACTTTCCTATTTTCCCAAGAACCTGTCCCTCTCTACAATTAGCTGCCAATCTGTTCTTAGAAAGAGGAAACAGACACAGCTAATCAGGTAAAGAGATGCTTTTAGACATTCTTTTCTGTGTAAACAGAGAAAAAGGATAGGTCTGTATAGAACCCAAATAGAAAACAAACACCAATCCACAAAGTTGTAGTAACCAGCACATTGAATTGGGACTGAGATCTCATTTTTCCTTGAAATAAAATTGAATATTTTCAAGATGGAGAAAGCTGTGCAGCTGAAGTTTGACCCACAGCATTGGAGGGTCTGCTGAATGCAGAACACAGGCTCTTTCCATTTTAGAAATCGCTGTTCTCAAGGTTAGCTTCATATTTATTGGGTTTTGGGAAACAGCACTAGTCTTGCCTTTGACTAAGGCAAACACGGAATACTGCTACATGAGAAATAAACACTTCTCTCAGGTGAAGAAAAGACGCAGTGTTGTGGTAGGGAACCAGCTTTGAAAATTTTTCTCCTATGGAGCTTGAGGCTGTTTTCTTTGTAAGATGCCAAACTGAGGAGCTGATGGGTTTTCTTCTCCTCCAGACTCTAAAACCAGAGCTGTCATTTACTTACAAGATTGGTTTAATACTTCGATTTATTATTTGCCTGACTTCAGTGACAGAGCAGTGGTCAGGGTTGGTTCTGGAATAAAATTACCTATTAGCACAATATCAGCTTCATAGATTACGTCATGGTTCCCTTTATATGTGCATTACTCTTTATTGCTGTCACTCCTGCTATATAAAAGTGGGGGAAAAAAATCTCTCGAATTGCAAATGAGGTGCGGGTGGACCTCTAAAACCCTTCTTCCAGCACAGCTCTTGATTTTATTCATTAGCCTCACTTTCCAGAGGTTACAATTTTTTTTCATTTTGAGCAAGACAATTAGAAAATACAGCAGTGGTACTCAGAAAGAGCTGAGTTGTTTAGTTCCACCTCAATAAAACTGTCCTTTAGAGGACTTACTATCTGATTCAAGGAACGGTTCAAACGAAACTCTGATGCTAAGTTATGAGATTGTTGGAAAGAAGGTTAGCGTCAGGAAAATTACATATCATTTTATCAAGCCACAAATGAAGCACAGTTGCTGACAGTGTCAGTAGACAGCAAAAGGGCTGTCAAATTTGGGGGAGGGCTCCCTAATCACAGAAAACGTGGGATTGTCCTCATTCTCCTTTTCCCACTGCTGCCCAACTCCTACTTTCTACTAGCCGTGGCATGTGTACAGTTTACTGCTAATTAAGTTATTCTAACACAAATTTACTTAATCCTAGAGCTTCCGTTTTTCCCACCTCCAGTCAGCAGAACTGAGTTCTGTTGCCATGGCATAATCTTGTCGAGGAAGGGAATTTAAATAACGCCACTGGCTGTGCATGACCCTTGGAACTCGGAGCATGGTTTGGAAACACGTAACTGCGAAGGAGGAGGGAGCCATCCCGTAGCCTGCTCCGTGCCTGCTTGGTTCACACACACACAGGAGGAGTGGCACATAACGGGAACAAAAGCTGCCACCGCACCAGACAATGGGAGGAGGAGACACAGCAAACTCAGAAAAGGATGTGTGTGCCTGGGTGTGGGCCAGCGAGAGAGAGATGAGGAGCGAGTACCCTTCCCACGAGAAAAAGGATGACAGAGCCAGTCCTTAGCAAGCCTGTTCAGCGAGTAAAGCTTCATGGCCTTTGACTGAGTTGTTCTAATTTATGTTGGCTGTGTATTTCTGTCTGATAACATGAAATAATGCCTTTGTGAAGTGAACACCAAACTTTATTTGGTAATAGCTAATACGGGAGCTGGGTATCCCATAAGACAAAAAAAGCAGTGTGACTGACAGAAATTTTGCTCTATGCCAGTTGATCATTAATAAAATGTAAGCAGTTCTCAGATCTGAGTTAGCCTTTCTGGTGGGCTGAAACTGTCTGCAAAAGTCAACATTGGATTTTTCCAAAACAAGCAAACAAAAAAACTCCCCAACCTAAACACAACAGTGCTAAAATAAAAATGCTCACTATTTAACCATTTGTTTTGATTGTTTTTCAGATAATTGGATAAAATATAAACTTGGGATTGCTGAATTTCAATGCATAAAAAAAGCATGAAAGCAATATCTCATATAATAGTCCAAAGATTTATTTAGCTACAGTTTTCAATGAATCTTGTTATAAAACTCTTTGGCAAACACATTTGCTTGTGTACAAATTTGCTTCCAATCTCTAGATTTACTACCGCCTTTGAAGGAAATGCAGTATTTGAATTACAAACTTTCATCCATAGGAGATACTGAAGGATGACTCATTTCTGAAGTTTGTTACTTAAAGATAAAAATTATCTCTGAATTTCAACTTGTATCACATAGGCTTGTCAGCCCAGGAAGGACTTCATTCGGTAACATGGAGGGGCGGGAAGAATATGTCAAAGAGCTTTTGAGTTACCAAAGGAAAAACAGCGTAAGAAGATTTTTTTCATGCCCGTGTAAGTACAAAACAGATCAGGTCTTTATTCTTTTTTGTAGGTCACAAGATCCTAGGACTATATAAGCACTCATTGTAGCAAGTTGTTTTATACAAATGAGGAAGAATGCCTATTCACATACTAGGACATGTTGTCCCCCAAATATTAGCATTCTTCATATAATTTGTGCACACATCCCAAAACTGTTCTCCGGGTTTTCCTGCTCTAAAGCCAGTTACTTGGGCACTGAGACAGTCTAACTGCGTCAATCTCAGTCTGGGAACCAACTATGAAAACAGCACAGCAAAATCTGCAAAGAGGATTTACCACCACCTCACTGCAAATAATTTCCTAATTTAAAGGAAAACAAATGAGGAAAGCAAAGGGAGCTCAGTCATGAAAAGGAGGAAATCCTGCCACCACCTTTCAAACCTATTCAAGCCTCAGTCCTGCCCCACTCTTTATCCCACTAAAAACGGCAAAAATACCAATCTCAGAACTCAGACAAAGCACAGAGCTGATGTCTCCCTGTGCCCTGTGACCAGCACCACGGCAGCTCCTGCGGAAGGATGCTTGCTCTCTGCCTGGACTCCACGCAAGGTGAGAGCCCTGAGCTCTGCCACCCCATGCAGCAAGGGGCATGCAGGGAGCCTGGGAAGCTGCAATTAGCCAGAGCAGCTGCTACAGCGGGGTAATGGAACAGGTGTGCTCTTCCAGCAGCCAGGGACATGGCTCTGAAAGTGTCACTCAGTGACCGTGCTGGTGTAATGCAATTACCAGTTTTGTGGCGCTGCACAGAGATGGACAGGCAGCTTTCCCCACAGGACACATCCGACCACCCAGGAGATGGGGAGTGGCTGCTTGAGAAGAAAGGCAGGCAGCTCCCAGAGGCTGCCAAGGGCTTTGCAGACGGTGCTGGTGGTGAGAGGCTGCCTGTTCAGCAGCTGTTCCCCTTCACTCTTGGCCATCCCACCCACCACTTCTCCCATCTGCAGCAACAGCCTGGTTTTATGTGACACATGCAGAAAGGTGTGTGTTTTTCCAATGGAGGACCAGAAAACAAGCAGAAAACAAGCTACTACTTGAGAGGCAGCTTGCAGGGAGGTCCCAAACAGCATGTGGGTCCAAGAGCTCCTAAACTGGACTGCCCACCCTTGCAAATCTGGACCACCCAGCCTGGCTAATCTGGACCCATCTTGCAGTCATTCTGCATCTCTCATGTAATTCCCACTCTAAGATCGTCAACCTTCTTTGCTAAAAACAGGTAAGGATGTGAAGTGTTAATATTGGATCTCTGCAAGTTTGGCAGCTGTCTAATGGGTGTAGGCCCACTGAGGTTGACAGTGCAAGCTGAGCTAGGCAAACTAAATGGGTGGCTCATGTGCAATTTTTATGAAACGACATGCTCATGTCTGCACAGTATAGCTCTCCAAAAAAAGTCAAGACACTAAATTCAATTAACCTTGAGGGAGCATGTTCAGTTCTTTTTCTTTGTCTTAAGATACCATAAAACATGCCAAGATCAGCAAAATTTCATTCTAATAACTCTTATCAAAAAACACATCTGTCACAGAAGAAATATTCTCTAAAATTTGTTATTATTGGTGGGCACTAGTGGAATAAAATGATGAGGATGGCATTGCTTCTCCATGGAACTAAATTATATTTCTGGCAACTTCCCTCTTGCATGTCTCAGAGGAGGGCAGAGGCATGTAGCCCTAAAACACAGGTGTAACACATTGCAAAACTTTAGTTGATCATCTAGCGTTGTTTCTAATATGTCTTACTAACAGGCTGCAAAGTTCTCTCTGTGTGCAAGACAATCCTAAAAATAATGTGTCCGTCAGAGAAGAGCTCAGAATATTCCTTGTGTTCTCCTTGCTCCTCTGAAAGCAGTCAGAGAGGAGTGCTGAAGCAGGAGGCTACTGACCTAGCAGCAACGTAGAGGGTCCTGTTCATGACCATGACAAGCTGGATGTCCAGCCGGTGCCTCTGCGTGGTGTTCCGCCCTGGTTTGTGACCCACAAACACCGGATACTGTCTTGTGTCTGTGGAAAGGAAAAAGATCAACAGGGTCAGAAGAGAATAACAAACTGAAATGGTGCTAATGTGAATCACCATGGGGCCCAGTTATAGCCAAAACCCGTGGTTTCTGTTCTGCCCTGGAAGCACAGACTGGGGCTGGAAGGCATGAGCACAGAGAGCTGGGGAGTTCTTCAAGGTTACAGTGTCTGCAACTGCAAAGGAGAAAGTCACCACCTTTATAGAAGACAAAAACTGTGAATTTTTTTAAGCATAAAGCTGTTCTGGAGCTCTTGGTGCACAGGTACATGGCACTTTCTTGCAGTTTTTCCTTCACTGTTTGCAGAGCTTAAATGCTTGCTCCTGGCTGCTAAAGCATGTCTATCAGGATGAAGCTGTTCCACAGCGGCCAATCAATCACTACAATGACTGGATTGGTAGTGGCTAAAGCAAAAGGCTTGGCTCTTGTTGGCTCAAACTGCCAGTTCCCTGGGTTTTCTACAGGACTCCACTGCTGTCACAGAACGGCTGCAGGGTTTTCTGAGAAATGGTGGGAAATCACCGCTTGAACTTTATGAAGTGAAAGTCACTGCACATTATTTTGGCAACCAGTCTGATATTCCAATCCTTCTGGCAAATGGGCAGCAACACTAATTGGAATCCCCATGCTGAGCTTCTGCTATCAACAAGTCAGCTTCCCCCCCTCCAGTTCTACGAGTCAGCAAGAGTATTTATTGCCTATTCCCTTTTGGGTTTTTTTGGGTGAGAACTCAGCACACACAGGGTATTCCACTGCTCCTCGGATGGGTGTACAACCTAACAACAGTGAACACTTCTGATCAAGGGCCACTTCACATTCAGTGATTAGCACTATCATGGCAGACCTGCTGCGAGTGAATGTTATACTGAGCTGACTAGCATCTAGCTATGGTTTTTCCCCATTACTATGCCTTCCCAGAAAACTGCAGCTCCTTGTGGGAGTCTATTTCTGCAGAAACTCATCTGCTGCTTTAGTATCTTCAGCTATTGTCTTGTAAAAGCATTGTACCTGTTAAGCTTGGTCAAAGTATTGGTTCACAGCATGGCTTCAGCAAAGGACCTCATAGTGTCACGTGACACAAAGTCTGGTGATAAAACTGGATAAAAAAAGGAACTTCTCACCAAACCAGGTGCTGAGAACTCTTTAAGAAATAAATTAAGACACCAGGCAGGATTTAATCCTTCTGATCATGTCCTACATGCAAAATGCCCAGTTTTATTGTCAGTCTCTCTTCTATGCAGTAGTGTTTCCTCTGTAGCTCATGTATCTAGAACAAACTAAGGACATTCATGTCCACTTCAGCATGCCATGCTGCAGAGGAAAAATCCTCCCGTGTTCTATTTCTCTAAAAACATCAAGTATGGCAAATTTTTCTAGGAATGATTAGCACTGCCTTTCTGGAGGGTGAAAATGTTGGTGGCTGAAGTGGCCACACTAGCTATGTTTCACCTGTGGTTGCTTCAGAGCAGTTCTTCCTGTTGTTGTACCCCAGAAATCTATTAGCATTTGCAGCACATCAGGTGTGCCCTGGAGCCTTGTCTTTCAGAATAATGTCACACAGGACAGACAAGTTTTTGGGTACCAGGACCTTGCAAAGCACAGTGAACATGGACAATTTAAAAACCAAATTCCTGAACAAAAAAAGAATTGAACACAAGCCTGCTCTTGCCTGACTTGCTACTCCCTGGCATACTTTTAGGGGCCCAGATGCTAAAGACTTCCTTATAAACATCTGAAACTTTGGGACTTTGAAGAATTTTCATTGCCATTATCACAATTGAGATGAGGCAAATGTGAAAGAATCATATAAGTCAAGCCTGATGTCCACTGTAAGATACACAGAAAGCTCTCCACCTGTTTAGCCAGCAGATCTCAGTATGCAGCTGCTGGTGTTACACTAGATTTTGGAGAGTTTGCCAATCTCTACTGGTAAGAAAGGAGAGACCTTCTGTCATACAAGATTCTTTGTCTTGATTTAGTTTTTAGCTTCTTCAATTCCATCTTAGGAAAAAAATGCCTAATGCTCAAACAGAATCCATCTGAGCTTAAAGAAGACCAGTTATTTGTATTAGATTAACAAATAATTGGACCATGTGAAAAAGTCATGCTCCTATGTCAGTACCTGACAATGTACATTGACTGACATGGGAGAAATCAAGAAAAAACAACTTTATCCGCTGCAACTGTATTTAAGTAGTGTTGATTTGAAGTCCCCTGATCAGCACTGCATGTGCTCCTCGGGCCCCTCATACTTACAGTTGCCATGCGAAATACTGATAGGCTCAGAATCTTCCGGGAAACCAGCCCCAGCAAAGTGTAGCAGTGTGAAATATAGCAGCAAGGCTTCTGACCTCATAGTAGTTCAGCTGTGAGGCTTCACTTCTTCACTTCACCCTGTGGAAGACAAACAAGAGTTTCAACACCTGCAGGTGGAGCAGAGCTTTAAAGAGTCTGGGAAAGTGGAGGAACCCTTTCTCCTCAGGCCTCTCACTCCACCTGAGGAGGCATGCTGTGTTTCTAAGCAGAAACTGCCCTGCAAAGCCAGTTATTCTTCAGCTTATGCCCTAGCAGGGCCACATCTTGCTTGAGGATAGAATTATGGACCTGTGTGATACAAAAATTTTTCTGCTTCTGATGCTTATGTGTAATAAAGATGCTTCATCTCCTGCACTGATTGATGGCTGACAAGAGCTTTCCAAGAAATATTTTATTTTCCCCTTCTTTGGTTTACATAGGTAGATGTTGACATGATGACACACACCATAAATAAAAAAAACCCCTCACACTCCATTATTCTGGTTGAGAAGAGATTAAGAGTTACACTACAGGACTGATTCATACCCTGTAGAGTTGTGAATCAAGTGAAGAAACTGAGAGAGCTTGATGGAGCATTCAGAACATGTCATTAGGCTTTACCATAAAAATATGTACCCATAAATTTAGGCATCGTAAAACCAATACTCCAACTTGTGATAAAATAGGGAAGAAAAGAACTGTCTAAATCCAGCAAATTTTTTTCCCTGTGTTCCACTGATGCATTCATTCATTCATTCATTCATTCAGATTTCATGTACAAAAATATCCCTAAATCTTTAAGATAAAAGGAACCACTGGGGCCTTTGGATACAGTGAAAAAAACCAGCACATAATACAGTAAATACTTCATAATTCCCAGGCAAATTTCACAGAGACATTGATCTGTAGGGGAAATCAGTGCAAAAGTGGGGTTTTCTTTTCATCCCTTCCAGAGTTTCAAACCTTTGATGCTGTCTGCCAAAGATTCCCTTTGAACAAAGCTATTTTACAGTGGTCTGTCAGTCATTCAAGATTTATGGGCAGAAAGTCAAACTTCATAACCTACATAGTCTTTGAAACTTAATTTGGCAAACAAAGTGCTAACTTGCCCTTCTGCAGCACTATTTAATATTAGATACCTGTGTCTCCTTTCTTGATGCCAAAAAAAGCATTAGCAAGTCTTAAATGTTGGATTCCTCATTTTTTAACCAATAGAAAAGTGTCATAATAATTAATTTGCCTCATCAGATATTTGCTTTCAAATAAAATTTCAGTTGCTATAAATGGTTTGGAGTGGGGGATCTGTTGCAGGGTGATACAGTCCATAAGGACTGCTGATTTATTACACTCTCTGTGTTAGTCTATTTTTATTTCAACACAAAAATTGGAATTTTGGCAGATTCTCTATTTCTATTAACAAAACAACTGAGAGACCAAGTTAGAGACCAAGAATAGGAAAAAAAAAAATTATGTAAGGCTGTGACTGACAACTGAACAAAGTTTCAGATAGATGGTGAAGGATAAAAATAGCAAGAATAAAGGCAATACAATGCAGACACTGTAGGTCTATTATAAATTATAAGAGAATACATACTCAAAGATGGTACATACAAGCCCCAATAGAAGTATTTCCATCTAGCACTGGTTAAACCAATAGCTCTGTATGGTTCCTGACACAGCTATATCTGCTTGCAGACACTTTTTTATGCATTTCCTCCATTTGTCTTTCTAGTCACCTCTTACACTTTCTCTTAACAGTTAGCTCTTTCGGGTAGAACCTGTTTCTTTCTATTTGTTGTCATTTGGGGCCCTTTGGAACGCAGAAAGAGGAAAAAGCAGCAGAAGTAAATAGCAGGCTTGGAAAAACAGTTTCCCTCTAAAGGTTATAATTAAAAGCAATACATACACATTAAAGGGGCTAATTCCTTTATCTCTATGCAATTTTTCAACATGTCACTTTGCTGAGTTAAGAAGTTTGCCCTTGTAAGTACACAGCAAAATAGCAAAATGAAATTCCTTACTGCACAAATTGAATGAAATTATTTTCTCTTTGAAATTGCTACAATCCAATGTACAAATCTTTTCTGAAATGTACATGGGGAAAAACAGTTTAATGGGAAGAACTTAGGAAGCAGCCCAATTCTTCCACTTACACTGTATTAATCTACAGTATCAGTCTGCAGGGTAACAATCCAAACCCACTTGGCTCACAGTGAGACTCTGGAGCAAAAGAATAGCTGCATTCTGTTACTCCCTACCATCACAAAATCCTCTATCCAACAACGCGTGTGCTGTGAGGGAAGCGCCCCAGCACTGCAGACACACAGCTCTGCCACTCCCCTTTGGGGCCCGAAGAACTTGTCCCATGGCAGATCCTGCCCCATCAGCCCCTAATTCTCATTCAGACGTGTGTACTGCTCCATGTACATCTGCGTGGGAGACAGCTTCCAGGAAAATGAACAAGGCCCAGCATGCGCACTTTGTGATTTCATGCACATGCTATTGGGCCAGATCTGCTTTCTTTTACCTGGGAAAAAAACCAAACTGACAAACGAACTGACATAGATTGGTAGGTTTATATGAAATTCTCCCTCCTTCTTAAGAGGATTTTCTGGAGAAGAAAAGAGGGAGGAAGAGAGGAAAAAAAGCTTAATTCTCTCTATGTTGCTCTGATGCCAACATAGTCGTTCAAATTCACAAAATGTGCACACAAAATATCTGCTTTGACATGTCAATAATTCAAGTGTACTACACATGTATCGGTGTCTGGGCCAATAAATTAGCACTGAGGAGGACTAAATTGCATCCAAAGGCAGTTTTTTTCCAGAGGTAATTATTCAAACATATTGTCACTTTAGCAGTTCTTACAATAGCAGAAAAGCCATAGTGTTTCAGTGGAATTTTAGAAAACTGCTGATTCAAGAAGGTCACACTTATTTTTAGGACAATTTTCACTGTAGTTGGGCCCCTGGGATTGATGCAAATGTTCTCACTTGCAACTGTGCTGAAACTAGTTTTGTTCAAAAGTGCTTGTGAACACAGTGTCTGATGAAGATGAGTAGCTAGACAGTGATGCCAAGTGAGTCCAGCACTGTTTCAAAATAAAAGTTTTGGAAACATCAATGAAGAGCTCTCCACCTTTCATGCAGAGATCTAAACTGCAATTCAGTCTGGCCTGCATTAAGCCATAGTGGTTGAGAGAGAACTGGGTCTGAGAACTCCAGTTCTAGTTCAAAACACTGCAACTCTTGTTGAAGGGAGCTACTGGTGACAAGAGTGAACCTTGGAGGCCTTTTCTTATCAAGCAGGCTGTTAAAATACAGCCCTACAAATATTTAAGGGAATGTTTTATAGCCTATGTCTAATCCAGTGACTTGCAGCCATTGAATTGGCAAGTAGATTAGATTTCTTTCAAGCTTCTAAAAAACCCACAAATAATTTGCTTTGTGCTTTCCTAAACCAAAGAATATATGAATGTTTTGGAAGATACATTGGTGCTCTGATTATTCTTTCTGAAGCTGATGTTTCAAATAAGACATCTTGCTGTGGCCACTTATGTGTTCCCTCCTTTTTATTGTAGTATAATTATGTATAAACAAACCACATGATCTTTTAATAGAAATAGAAATCAAAGTTTTGCCTTCTGAAGTGGAATAGGTTTTTCTGTTTGTACATTTCAGCCCAGAGATGAATCACTTCTAAGTAGGATGTTTGAATACTAGTACAAGATAGTTGCTATTACTATTACATTTACTTAGTCAAAGCCTATGCATACACATATATGTGCATACACACATGTACATATACGTGTACATATACATGTACATATACAAAATCACCCACATATACAAGCTTGACAGACAATCATTTACTTTTGTAAAATTCATGCTGTTGGCATGAAGGGTTTTCTGAAGCCAAGAAACTTTTTGCTGTCTGGTATTTTTAGCATTTACAACAGTTTGTGTGGAAATGCATACAGAATATCTGCTTGGCCAAGGAAAGAATTACGTGGCTCCTGCCACAATATCCTAGTAGGCAGGTTATTTTATCTACAGCTTGTTTGTTCCAGAAGGGTTACACAATCCAATGAAAAATCTGAACGGAAAAGAGAACTTCCTGGTAAGCTCCATAAAAGTGCGAGAGCAGATTTGACCCTGAGAACATATTCAACAGCAACAGCACTGACTGCAAAGGCACATCTCTAATGAAAGGGGTGCTCCTCCATGTTAGAAAACCTCCCATCTTGTTGCTTCAACCTCGCTATTCATTCAGCTAATCCCGGCGTAACTTCAAGAAAAAGCAAAGTATGCAACCATGTCAGAATTTTCCCATGGCACAGTAAGACTGCTCTATAATGAATAGACCTTGTTATATTCCTTTATTACAAAACTTCTTTCTACCATGATGGGTTGTGTTCATACACAACAGCTGCACTTCGATCCACAAATTATTAAGATTAATGTGAGAATCACCAGACAAAATTCAAGGTCTGTGTCATGCATGAAGCAAGGCCAGAAAACCTACTGGCCCTAAAAACCCGTGACTGTCTTCAACAAACTCTTTCATTTCTACAAATATGTAGAAATAATTTATTATTCAAAAAGATAGCAAGAAGAAACAGCATTTAACCAAACACTGAGGAAATTAAAAAGTAAAGCCAGATGAATTTGAATTACTGCATAAGGAAAAATGCACAACAGGGAAAGCAGCAGCCTACATGAACTGGTCCTGGAAGTACACAGCAAATAGCCCTTAGAATCATAACCAGCAAAAGCAAAAGTACCATTAAAAAGCAGGGAAGAAACTGATTTGAGTTTCATAGCAGAGGTTAAAAGAGTGGAGATTCTTCTGTGGTAAGAGCTGTAGAGGCACACAGGTGATTTAGGAGCCCTACTCCCGTGTCTCATTAGGAGAGACTCACAGAGCTAGCTCTGCCCTTCCATGTAGGGCATGTATCAATCCACACAGCCATGCCTTGCCATGCTGGAGGCAGAGCACAGAAACCAGCTGGCCAACCTGCCTGCTCTTCTCTGCTATGGTACAGGTTTGCCATGAGATATTGGCAAACATCCTTCAAGACCCTTGGCTAAATTTAAATTCGGCTAATTCTCCTTTGGAAATCTCTGAGTAGAAAACACTGCCACTGCTATTTACTCTTTTAAATTCACAGTTTCTAGAAAGTGAGAGACAAGAGTTCCGTGCAAGTCAGAGGAAGGAATTAGGAATAATGCAACAATAAAAACAAAAAAAAGACAGGAATACAACCTGAAGGCTGCAGCTCCCAGAGAATGAGGAAAGTTAGGCTGGCACCAGCAGAGCCGTTCAGGAGAGCATCTTTTGTCTATGCCTGCCTGTGTGGTGTGTTAGCTGCTGCTCAGACACCTCGCATGGCTGCACCAGGCAGCAGAAGGGCTCATGCAAAATGCCTGGTCTGAGTGGTGCCAAGGGGATCAGACAGATGTGAGTGAACAGAAGCTCAGCGGGTGCTTGGGAAGCCCAGGAGAGATGAGACACAAGTGGCTATCAGCAAGACACAGCATGGAGTCCCAGACACTGCAACTGACTTGGCAATGGCAGGGTAGTGCCTGGGATGGAGAGCCTTTGCAGCACGCTGTCCTTTCTCTACCAATTGCTGCTCAGTCACCTGAATGTGGTGCAGGTGGCTGCAGAGACTCAATGCCAGCTCCATGCCCATCATCACTACCAACTTCCAACATCTTTTTGTGACTGATGGTGCAGCCACCATTCATCTTTCCTCTCCTGTTCTGCTCCTGTTGTCTCTACAGCTGGCCACACATTTCACGTGGCCAAAAAAGCACTCTTGCACTCCAGGTAGCTGGCACTTATGCCAGAGAGACTGGAGCGTGAAGCCATTGGGGTAATCACCTGTACTCCTTCAGACCTCATGGTAACAAGGGGTTGCTCCTGAACACTGGTGAGGGGAGAGAGGCAGTGCCCAAGGGACGCCCACACCTGTCTGGTAACGCTGTGGAACAACCCTAAATTACATGTATGAAGCAGCACTCTCTCTCATTTGTGTGTATCAAAAAGTTCTCCCTGCCTATAAGAGGACTGCATGGGTGCCCTCTGTTATACACGCTTTACTAGCATTTTAATTGGATTCAGTACTGCTTACTCACTGCCCAGCTGCTGTTGGCTGCGTGCCAGGCATGATGATCAGGCCCAAGGGAAAGACACCAATAAGAGCAATTTTGCCTCATATAGTAAGCAACAGTACCCACCTTCATTAAAAAGAATAATACGAACTTCATTGCTAGTTTAATGAAACACAGATACATGAGCCATGATGATTTTATCACAAAGACTTGTAAAAATGCATCTAAAACAAAATTTCTGCCCAAATACTATGTATTTTCATGCAAGTTTCAGTGGTAATTGCTTTTTTTTGTTCAGGTTTATGCAAACCTGAGTCTATACCAACATTTCTCTGCCCTCATATGCACCTTTAAAAGGCCATACCTCACACAATAATGTCACCAATGTTACGTGGCATCACTACCTCCTGCCTCAGTAAGCGATAAACTGAAAAGATCTGGACAACCCCCGGGCAGCAGTGATGAGCCTCAGCCTGTCAAATGGGAGTAGCAGGTGTCAAGTCAGTAGGCAAAACTCAGCATGCTTACTGCTGGCAACCTGTCCTGTCCAGATCCACATTGCTGCTCGCCCCAGTGCAGCCCAAAGAGAAAACGCAAAGAACAAATGGAGGCCTCACCAGAAGAAACCCTCCTCTGCCCTGAGTGAGACATCTCTGATGACTGCAGTGTTAATAGGATGCTGCTGTTCCGAGGGGAAACACTCAGAAGGAAGATGAACTTCTCCCAGATGGAATTAGAAGCGTCTCAGGCCTATCGATTTTGGTTGTAACCTTTACTGTAAACAGTCCACAGGGGCCTCATCGGCCACCTGTTCAGTGATATTTGCATTGAAATATAGAGCCAATGCAAATGGGAAAATGGCCACAGCTCCTTGCTAAAGCATCTGCTCTAGCAAGATGCATCTATCTGTGCATCACAGGTACAGGTTTTAGAGGAAGGGGCAATGCAGTGGCATTAGCTCTCTCACACAGCTCTGAAATAACAAATGCTCCATTTGTCATGATGTTGATGGTGGTGGTAGTGGTATTATATCATGCAATATTTCACTTTCTAATAATTGCTCAGTTTTATACTGAAATCAGGCTTGCCAAAACTGGGAGGAAAGCCATCTGTGCCTGGAGGATGACTGCCAGAAATATTTGCAATTTTATTTTGGGGTTATAAACCTGCAGAATGGAACAAAGGCAATGCCTAAATAACTTCTTTCACTCAACACCCCTAATCATATAGAGCAATAGACCTAACTCTGGAACAGCTTGGTCAGTCATTACAAAGATGTCTTTCTTATTTTTAAAAGTCTCACTCATTTAAGAGATAAAAATAGTTCTATTGATTATTTGCAGGACTTCAGCAAAACTCTGTCAAGATTCCGAATTGATTTGAGAGCTAAATGTAGCAATCACTGCCTTTTGAAAGGAGAGAACACCATCTCTAATATATACTTTGCTGTTTCATCTCGGCATGCTTAATAGAAAACAGCTACACTACCAGCAACACCATTACTCTCTCCAACACTCATTTTGCCTGGGAAATATCAGTGCCAGTCAACTGACCTTCTATTCCCTCATCTGATAAATGGAATAAAAATTTTCTAGCTGCAGGTGACCCGAAGACATAATGGGAGAAAAATGTGTCCTTCCTTTGTTTTCTTCTCCTTTTGGACAGCAAAGGTAAAACACCAAGTTTGGTATGTTTTCACAACAACATTTACAAATGTCACTGATCAGAAGTTAGACATGGCCCAGCAGGCATTGTCCCAGCTGCCACATGAACATGGCAGGGGAACGCAGAGATAGGACAAGGGGAAATAGCTTCAGACTGGGAGGGTGCTGAGGCACTGGAATAAGTTGCCCAAAGAAATTGTGGAGGCTTCATTGCTGGAACTGCTCAGTGTCAGGCTGGAGGGTCCTTTGAGCAGCCCAGTGTAGCAGAAGGTGTCCTTGCAAGGGTGTTGAAAGTAGACAATCTTTAACGCTCCTCCCAACTTAAACTTTCATGATATCCCATGTTTAAAGCTCAGTGTAATCACAAATACTCTCCTTTGTTTTTTGTTAATGCAAGAAGCATCAAGCACTTAAATATGAGCCCCAGCCATATTCTTCAGGACATTTGTCCAATTCACTTGAAATTGAAGTGTCCATGTTTTAATGTGATGAAACAGTAGAAAATGCAGATCATCACATTTAAGTCAGCTGTTAACCAGAGCACATTGCTTAGCTGTTGTGCAACTTGGCCAGTTCTGCCCCTAAATCCATTTACACAAAAATCAACTCATTAACCTGCCTTGGAGAGAAATAGCAAATCTTGTCAGCTTGATTTTTCAAATGGCAACCAATCAGCTTTGTCATGAAGTGGTTTGACACCACACTAAACTACATACCTACCCTAAAACTTGAATGAAATCTATTGTAGCACTTCAAATACTTCAAAAACATTACCATTTATAATAACTCCAGCGGTGGACAACACACTGCCTGAAAGTGACAGCCACCACTGCAGGCTCCACACTGCAACAGTTCAGCCATGGCAGGAGAGGCCAGGCCAAACCTCAGCATCACATTCTGGGAAGGGATGTTCAGCCCAAGGGCACAGTGTGGACAAGGAATTTGAGTTATGGCAGGCAGAAAAAAGGGAAAGGTTTTTCCTCTGGAAACATGGTAAAGTCTTCAAGAAAAATTATTTTTGAGCCTTGTAGATTAAAAAAAAAAAAAATTCAGATAAGAAAAGAATTTTCTATATGTATTTATAATTTTAGCCCCTAATTTGTTTATGAATTAGTTATGTCAAGTTTCTCTATACCTTACAGAAAAGTATGAGAGAAAAAGCATGAAATGGACTAGCACAAAAATGCAAAATGTCCAAAAATTAAGGATGTCCACAAAACAAATGTAGTCCCTAAGGGAAAATATTAAAAGAGTTGTGTATAGACAGAGGTAGAAGGAAAAACCAGAAGACTGAGTACCAAGAAAACAAAAAAATTAACTGAGAACATTCCCTCTCAGCACCACCTCTGAAATGTCTCTCCTTCAGACAACCATCCACTTCTGTGTGTCCATACAGTGACAGATATTCACCCAATGTTCAAAAGTTCACATCACAGAAAAGGTTTTCCTGTTAAAACTTTAGACCTGTTTCATAGATCTCTATCTTTCATGATTACTTTTCATTGCCAATGTTTTTTCGCTGGTATTTTCAGAAGCTTTAAAAGAATAAAATAAATCTGAGACAGAAAATCTATGTAGTTTGCTTTTCCTCTGAGATGAGCACAATGTTTACAACAATCGTACACTGTAGCACCTGCAGCTTGCTAATAATTGCTAGTTGCAAGAGGAGGACTCTGAGCTTTGTTCTGTCTAGATTCATGCCCAGTAAATTCCCAAATTTTAAATCACATAAAATCCAAGCATCTTTATGGAAAAGTTAATACTAGAAAGTACCCTATCCTCAAAAATGCCCTTTGAGTAAAGAGATCACTTCAATATGCCAACATGATATGTTTTCCACTTTCCTCTTCATTCTACCACTTCACAGTTAAGATAGAAGGCATAGCAAGAAGTCAACAGATCCTAAGAAATATACTATTGCAAGGATAGTGCTGAGACAAATGGTACTGTATGTTAACCTGGGCATAAGGTTAATTACTGTAATTCAGTGTATTTTAAGGGAAAATTCTAAATGCAGATATAATCAATAAACCTCTGAATATAAAAATCACAATTCCTGTAACTAATAGAATAGTTCAAGATAATTTTAATTACTGAGGGTCTATTATTCAGAGGAAACATCAAATATCTGATGTGATTGCATGGGCAAACTTGAAATTGAGGTGGCGTGTGTCAGGAAAAGCAAGAAAAGGGATTATAGTTAGAGTAAGCTGAGTCCCTGCACCACAGAAATACACTACTGACACACATTCTCCCACATACTGAAGAATACAAGCATCCTTACACATTTGTTCACACCTGCTTCTTAGCGCAGTGTGAGGGAATTAGAGCAGCATAGAAAAGGAAGTCAAAGCAGCATTGACAAATGCCTGTAGTACAAGTCACAAAAGCAGTAGCACTGTTATTATTTGCTTTGCTTCTTTGGACAAGCTATGGAGAAAAAGGTTCAGTGTAGCAAGTGAGAACAAGCCCACTGAGTATGACTGCCTGAATAGGGCATGATGGATGAGCTTCCTTGCAGATAGGAAAAGCCTCTAATCCATTCTTCGGCTCACTGCTAGAGCGAGGCAAAGTCATTCTCTTCTTCTGCGGGAAATAACCTCTGCCTTTTGGGTACCACGTGCAGGGTTTGCAAAGGACAATCCAGACTGTCACACAGATGAGACTGCAGGCTGTTTCCAGGTCCCACACTAGGGCAGGCTCAGCTATGCAGCCCAAAGCCCCGAAGCAAGACAAAGATGTTTCTATATTGCATGCGCTTCCTATGGCTATTTTGGGAATGATTGCATGCATTCAGGTTCCAACAACGAATAGTGGGAGACACAGGAAGAGAAGTCATTTTCACCGCACCAGCGCTCAGCTAATGACTGAAACTGAAACACTTCTAATACTCCAGATAATTTTCTGGAGCTGAAAAAACCTACTGTGTGTGTAACAGACAGCTTTCTAGCATCACCCCAGCAATGAAATAACATCCATCAGCATCAGGATGGGAAGACCTTTGCTCTGGCATTGACTGATGAAAGTTGGACTCTAACCAAAATACCAAGGCTTTCTCAGACAGCCAAGGACCTGTTCCCAAATCTCCTCCTCCCCCACACCCTGCACCTTCAGCCTGTAATGGTGGGTGACACAGGAAAAGCAATGATTCATTAGCTGACTGCATCTAAGTGAATTTAGAAAAACTGCTTCATGAGTAGTAACACACAGTTAAGGGTTTTTAACAAGTCTGCCAGGTGGCTTTTTAACCCAAAGGAATCCTTCCTGGCTTGATCAACAGAACTGAAATTCCCGTGCAGAAACAAGGAGGATGACTGCATAGCTGAGGAACCATTGCTGTTATTTCTTACTCTGCAGTTCTGCTGCGTATGTGATTTATATCAAATGCTGCAGAGAGAGTTTCCACTAACTGTAGGTTGGCCTCCATACTGTGGACATTGAACTGATCAGCTGCCAGGAGCTGATCTACAGCCAAGACCCAAATTCCTGCCAGCATTTAGAAGGAAAAAATGCACAAAAAACATTACCCCAGAGAATCCAATTACCTTTGAACGAGACTTAAGGCTGTATGCTGTGCTGAAGTCACTAGAAAAGTCTGAGGAGATCCAGGTAGGCACTGAGGTGCAATGTTCTCAGCTGGACTCCCAGTTATCCTCTCCCCCATGCCCACAAGCGTGACCTGTGGCTTTCAGGCTGTGCTGCCCTGCACGGCCACAGAGCAGTGGCTCTCCAGCTCGCAGCACAGGCACACAGCACTCACAACCAAAGGGCATTGCCTTGCTTTCGTCTATGCCAGTGAAAGTGCTGACACTGACATCTGCTAGATTGTGGAGCCCTGACTCCCACTGGACTTCAGAAAGACCTGTAGCTGCTTCACAGCTTGCACCATCTGCATCAGCTCACGCACGAGGCTGCTTTACCTATTTATAAGCCTTCCAGTTATAGAGAATTACATATATTTAACACTTTTGCTTTCACATAAAGATACACATACTTGCATGAGACTCAGTTAAATTCTGCTAACTTTACATGGGTTTTGGGCAAAGTCTCCCATCTAATGTTAGGAAATAGAAATAACCACATCCAAATTCCCTGTGGAACTTGAGGTTATATTTAATCTTTTCAAAGAAGAAATTTTTATTTTGTTTTGCATTCTTGCTCTCTTAAAGAAAGCAAAGGAGATAGTGTTGGTCATATTCCACTGTATTTCTTTTTGTTAACATTTTCCTGTGAGTAATCCAAAATATAATTATTTTTCTGTGATGAGCATCACTACACCAGCTTGAAGTATAAGAGATTCTTTGCACAAGCGCAAAGAATCTATTCAACATACACATATGAAAATGTCAATTTTGCAGTGTCTATGATCATACATATTCATAACTTCTCGTATCCTGAACATCACCAATAATACCAAAAAGGTGTACTATGATGGCTCAATAATAATAGATTTTTGGGAAGTCTCTCTCAGCGACTTGCTGCAACAAAGAGATCTGAAGAATACATTTTCAGGCACTTCCCTTCTTCTGATGGAAAAATGTATCTTTGAAAAAAAGCACTTAACCTACAAAATCTTTTCTGGAAGCTCTGAAGGACCCTGTTACCTGACACCTCAGATTTGTAAGCACCAGCTTTTCCAAGGCATCAGCCATAGAGGTACCTTGATGTGTCAGACCAGAGCTTCTAAATGCTTTGACAAAACTTTGAGAAAGGAGAAAGACCTTTACGTAATTCACTTACCAGCAACTATACTTTCTGCATGTGAAGTCAGAAAAAGTCCAGCCACAGAACAAACTCTGAGAACATGCCAAAGAAAAGACATTTTAAAGACCCCAACACATGAATATTGAGTGTGTTCTCACATGTTTAAAGCACAGAGGAAAAAAGATGTGAATGTATTGATAATTTACCTCATTATATATGCAAATGCCTACCATAACATCATGCCCCCTGTACAGCAAGAAAACAAATTTTTTCTGTCAGAAAACTACCATGCCTTTTTTTCCCTGGGATCCTAAAAGCATTACTTACAGTCCCAGGCAGGCAGAAACAAGCTGCATAGATCTGCTTGGAGGAGCACATGGACAGAAGGGGCAACACAAACCTCTGACTGGCAACAAACTGCCAATGCTCCACAATAAAGCACTTTTACAATGACTGGGACTGGTTTGTGAGACCGAAAACTCTGATGCCTCCACGATAAAGTCTGTGAAGAATGCTTGTATGCTCCTTTCTGAATCTCAAGGAGCTCCCAACAATCCCCTCCCTTCCCAGCACTGACATGTGGGGTGTCTCTCTTTCCCGTAGAAGCACTTGGCTTTCCTCACGCAAGAGCAGATTTGGCTTTCCTAATACCGGAACAGATTACTCTCCTTCTTCACACACACCCTTACATTCCCCAAAAGCTGAGAACATTATTTCTGCTGCAGGCTCATGGGGACAGATTGTATCTTCCCTCCTTTTTTGGACAGCTTAAAGTAGATTGCTTGTGCTTCCCATAAATAAAAAGCTAGCACTTTATGTTCAAAGGATGACTAAATTTGGAATATACCTTTTAATATACATTTTAATTAAGCTGACTCGTGACTTAGTTTCTCCTAGCTGAATATTGGTAAGCACTGAAGGCAGGTATTATATATAAAAAAAAATACAAAACAGGATAGAGAGATGTGGTTGCTTTCTCACAGGTGCCAGACAATGAAGAAGATGGAGAGCAAACTCCTTTGTCCTGGAATCCGTCAGGCACATTCTTTCTTTTTCTTTCATGGAGGCAGATCAACTCCCATGCTCTTTCTCAGTCAGCAGAGCTGGGCACCCTCCTTTCCCTCCTGCCAAAGATAACTGTTCTACTCAACCTGGAACAAAGTGCCTTGCCCTGTTGTGTGTTCCCCAGGGGCAGGACACTGTCATCCAGAAGAATTCTGCCTGACTGGAAATGAAAATGAGGACAGAAATCTTTTCAGCACAACTTACACTTCAATCTCTTCTCTTGCTCTGCAGGCACAGAAATACACAGGGTCAAACATATTAGGACAAAAATTCTAAGCCATGCACCCTTGTAGGGTCCTCCTGCCCAGTTCTCAAGTAGGATTAATTAGACTGCGTGAACCCACACACACAAACTGAAAAAAACCTGTCATTTCCAATATGCTGCTTTCAAGGTATTTATAATGCAAACACAGACAAAAGGTATGCTGTCTTTTATGACAAGCCTGAAATAAAGCAGCTCTAATTAGCAAAACCAGATACGGCATCTGAGGTAGCACAGTTTGCAATGCAAGGATTAGAAAACTCTCCTTTGGGCTGTTTCAGCAGCAAGCCGACTTATGCCTTTCCTTCTTAGAATTTTTGTTTCTTTTTGACTCTGCAAATAGATCTATCTATACAATAGATGGATGAATTGATAATTTCCTACAATACCAATTTGATTATTGATTGCTACTTTGTCATTAACCCATCACACATCTACACCACGCAATGTCCTGCATCAGCTGAACAAAACTGTGCACTTGATAGCCCTGTCAATGTTGTCATTTCTATTGCTATAAACTATAGGACTTTAAATAGTCTTATAAACTATAGGACTTTAAATTACTTTCTATCTGACCTTGCTGAAAAACTAAAGTTTTGGCTTCAACTCATACAGCAAAATACTGCTTGGGACTAAAACAGTGCTACCAACAGAAAGAAAAAAGGAACACCATCAGCAGATATTACTGTACTGGAGCTCCTTTGTTACTCTTTCCTCAATTTGTGTTTTATTTAAAGAATGCTAGGTGCTGTGCAATTTTTGTTAAAAATGGCCTTGTCTTGAGAAGTTGTTCATATAGACAACACACATGTGTGTGGATAAAGGAGATTTAAAAAAATTGCAGGTATCAGAAAAGCTGTTCCCAACTGCAATTCTCCTGATTCAAATTTCTTTGGCCCCATTTTTTCTCTAAGCAAACAATTACTAAACTGTAAAAATACTGACAGCGTTTCTACAGCATTACAGCATCCATAACTAACTTCCAACACCCCAAACTTCTCATATCAACATTTTGGGCTCAAATGAACGCATTCAAGTGCTGACCTCCAGCCCAGTGCCAAGCCCTTATAAACCAAATCATGCACACATGCCCACAGACGGGATGCATTCCCCAAGACAGAGGAGCTGTTGCTTGCGGTTTTGGCGAGGACACAGCTCTGGAACACAGTAGTGCACTTGAAGGAGCACAAACATGGTGATTCATCTCACTGAAAATATTCAACTCAAAATCATGAATTTTTTTTTAGTTTTTCCGTCATTACCAACTCGTCTGTCGAAGAGACGTTTATTTCTAGTTATGTCTACAAAAGTCACACAAATAACAAAAGAGTTGTTGCTGAATCTTTTTCCTAATCAGCAGATTTTAGAAATACTGATTGGGAAACCTTGTGCAGGATCTGGTAACAGACTATGGAATTAATCCCTCAGTCCTGCTTCAATACCAAAAAGAATGATGCCCGACATATTTAAATTCTCTTATGAAAGACTTCCATCATTCTGTCTAATCAATCAAGTTAAATTATGTTTGATTTCTAGACTCAAACATCTGGGTTTAAACAGAATAATCTAATCATCACAACAAATTCACATTTAGGAGGAAACTTCAATCACAACCTCTTGGAGAAATGGAAGGCTTACTGTCCAGTTACCAGATTATACAACTAAAAGAATACAGTTTCACTCAACAGTAATTAAGTTTAAATTCCACTGTAATGAGAAGGATGATAGGAAACATTACTTCTCAAAAAGAAAGGGAGAAAGAGAGAGAAGAGACAGAGAGTGAGAAGAGAGAGAGAGTGAGAAAGAAGAAAGAGAAAGGGAGAAAGGGAGAAAGAAAGAGAGAAAGAGGAGAAAGAGAGAAAGAGAGAGAGAAAGAAAGAGAGAGAGAAAGAGAGAGAGAGAAAGAAAGAAAGAAAGAAAGAAAGAAAGAAAGAAAGAAAGAAAGAAAGAAAGAAAGAAAGAAAGAAAGAAAGAAAGAAAGAAAGAAAGAAAGAAAGAAAGAAAGAAAAAGAAAGAAAGAAAGAAAGAAAGAAAGAAAGAAAGAAAGAAAGAAAGAAAGAAAGAAAGAAAGAGAGAAAGAGAGAAAGAGAGAAAGAGAGAAAGAGAGAAAGAGAGAAAGAGAGAAAGAAAGAAAGAAAGAAAGAAAGAAAGAAAGAAAGAAAGAAAGAAAGAAAGAAAGAAAGAAAGAAAGAAAGAAAGAAAGAAAGAAAGAAAGAAAGAAAGAAAGAAAGAAAGAAAGAAAGAAAGAAAGAAAGAAAGAAAGAAAAGAAAGAAAGAAAGAAAGAAAGAAAGAAAGAAAGAAAGAAAAAATCAGTACTGAAGGAAGAGAGTGTAATGAGCACCAGGGACAAAGCAGAAGAACAAGAACAGCCATCTCAGCACATTACAGCTTTCTGCTAAAGCCACAGCCAGATCTGGCACAATATAAATGGCAGCAGCAAATCCCTTGGGACTGCAGTGTTGTGTGAAGCTTCATGCAAAACACTTCACTGATGTCTCTTGGGGACCAGAGAAGGCTAAAGGTCCTTTTTTAGCTAACTACTCTCATCACCTCCTCCCAAACCAACACTTACCTTACTTCTTCTTCAAAAACAGCGGCAGATAAAAGCCTAACTGTGCACTGCTTCAAGGATCTCGCACTTGGTAAAGCTCTGGAAGTTTCATTTCTAGGTAGGAGTTACTAAAATTAAACTTTATAAAGCCTACTAGTCTGTATTTTTGGTATCTGAAAGCAATGAAGGCTCCTGAGAGACTAGCAGGTATCTCTGAAAAAAGGAAGAAACACGACCACACCTCAGTCTTGCATTGCTTGTTGCTTACTCCTCTCCCTCCCCTTATTTTGCTGACAGCAAGATGGACAATACATGAAAATTTGATTCTCGGTAAGCCGAGTAATGCAAATTAGCTTAATGAAATAGATGACTTTGTGTATGTCCCTTTGATACTGATTAAGCTCAAGTATCCACTCAGCTAATGACTAAAGCAATACCATGAGAGCTCTTGTGGAGGTGTCATAGCTATGCTTCTTTTTTTTCAGTAGCTCTTTACTCAGCATTTATTTCCACCTCAGATCCCCCTGTCCAGACCAGCCCCCAAAGTGCAGGCAGAAGCAGTAACAGCTTAAGACATGAGTGATGCAACATAAAAATCTGCAGTTACTTTACACAGCTTGGGCCTCAACATAAAAAGGAGATATGCCTTTGTGACTCCAGTTTTCAAGGCAGATTACCAGTGTGCTGCAAGGGGCTGCTTTGACTCTGTAATTATAGGCATCTTAATAATGATCTGTTCAATGGCTGCCTACTGCTGGTGCCCAGACAGTTTAATCACTACGCATTCAGCTCTAGAGAACTAGCTATCCTTCCTGTCATTTGAAACATGGGACATGTTGTGTGAAGGCGGTGTAAATGAGCTCCCCCTGAACTAGCTGGCTAATATACTTTCACCATTTAAAGCCTAAATTATAAAATACACCAGTAAAAGGGAGCGTTTTGTAGCATTGCCTCTTGCTACAAAAAGATGCTTTACCTCTGCTGCACTAGATGAACAGTCACTCCTATCAAGCCCATACATATATTATTCATTGAGCACCAGCTGTGTGCTTGGCACTGTACAGACGCAGAGAGATGTGCTCCTTACTCCTGGGAAGCTTTTACAGTCTAAAGTAGTGGAGCTTGGCATTCATTCTGCCTGTAGAAATCCCATTGACTTCACTATGGGGAGCAGTTGCAGAAGCAGGTATTACCGCATTTGTAAGAGCCAGTGTAGTATCAACTGATAGGTACAGTGAGAGATAACATTCAAGCTGTGCTCCTACAGGAGCTGTGTTTTAGGCCCTGAGGAAACTGACTGTGAAGACTGACACAGAGGGCTTGGAATGTACTCGAACACATTATGTAAATGCAAAAAGATGATGCAGTGGCCCAAAACTCCTCGTGCTGATGCTGGCTGTGTCTCCTCACACCCCGCTGCTGTGTGGTTGCTGCCTTAGTATTTTCTCACATTATAATGCCTTCAAGGCAATCCTGATCCAGTAACATCCAAGGGTGGAAGAAACAATACCCTATATCTCCAGTGCCAGGGATTTGTAAGGACTCCTAGCCAAACATTAGAAGCAGGCCCAGTGTGAGTGAGAATGAGGCATGAATCACTACAACAACATCCAAAACATCTTTTACACTTGAGATGAAATCCTACTCTCAGTTTTGTACAAAGATTCCCCACACTGAAGAATGGAAGTGGCTGAAAGTACAGTTCTGTTTACACGTGGTGGATAGAAGAACACAAAAAAGGAAAGGAGAAGAGCAAGAGCAAAGTGGGGGGAAAAGGAAGCAGATCTGAGCACAGGCACTGAGAAGAAAAGAACAAAGACTGAGAGAATTAGAATCAGGAAGTTCAGGAAGGTGAAGCAGGTTAAGGAGGAAGAGCTGTTATGGCATCTGGGCATGGAGGGAGATAAATGATTAGCAAGTGGAAGAAAGCAAAAAAATATGAAGATGAGAAGCATCTTTCAAAATTAATACAGCTATAAAAAGATTGTGAGGTAAAAGGACCTCACGCATGTCCCTGTAAAGGGATCTCTAGAAATGAAGGCATGCAATTATTGGCAAAGGGAGAAAAAAAGGAGAAGATTCAAAGTATTCCTAAGCAAATGGAAATAAGAAAAGGATAACAGCTGGATGGAAAGAATAAAAGAAGTAAGAAAACACATTGTTAAGGCTGTTGCTGCATTTCACACTCCTTTTTCATTTGCAGTCTGTTCTTGGAAATTTGGTCTCTAAGGTGTGTAATGTTTTTGTTTCTTTATTAACACAACTTTTAAACTCATAAAAGTATTCAGAGAGAGACAAGGACAGAAGGAAGTCTCCTCTGTATGGACTGATGCTGTGTGGCACAGGAGGGAATGACACTGCCCTCCCAGCAGTTGGCTCACAGGAAGGACGCAGGTATGGATACGGTGGCTGCATCAAAACACAGGTTCATGGTTTGCAGTTTGTGTCTCACTACAGGAAAAAAGACAACTCCTCACTGCTTCTGTCGGCATCTCACTGAACACAAGCCATCTAAATACATTTAAACACATTAAAAACTTTCTTAAATGCGCTCTTGAGTCCAGCTTATCTGACATTCAGGGTCAGTAATCACTGTATTTGTCTCAGAGATGCAATTTAATTGCAAAGGAAAGGGAAAGTAGTATTTAGATCATGAGAAGACATCATTCACCAAACAACAATATCAGTCTTGTGAGATCTGCACTGGAAAACCTGGAGACTTACTGAGCCAAGGGAATTTTGCCTATGCATAAGAACTGTCCTTATGCTTCAGAGATGAAGGATTTGGTGTCTGGGCCCAGCTCCCTGCGCATATCCATGTGTGCCTTGATTTATATAGTAATCCTGTCTGTTGCCTGTAGCACTGGCACTTGCTATAAAAACACAGGAAAACATACTCCTCTAGAGCAATTTCATATTCCTCAGTCAGCAGCTTCCTTGGAGTGGACTGACAAATGGCCCACAAGGAGAAGAAAAGAATTCTCAAGGTACAATAAGCCTCAAGGTCCAATAGAAGAAAAACAAAATGTGAAGAGCAGAAGTGGGGGAGAAGGACAGGCAGAGTGAAGGGAACTCACAAGAAATAAGAGAGACTGGATTCATATAGAGAGCCCAACACAATATGTACCTAACCTGCCTCATGAGAATGGGATAGATGGATCTAACTGGAAGTTAGCTCTATTTTCATACAGCTGCAAAGAAGCATGCTTCCCATGAAACCATTATAAAACCCTCATCTTCAGGGTTGATTTAAAAATTGTAACTCAGCTGTTGCAATTTGTATCGGATTTGAATTTGGCAATCTCAGACATTAAATCAGTTCCAACTGAGAAGGGAACTTACAATGCTCCATTTTACAGCCTGAAATTGTACTTTCAAGGGTTTAAAATATTTTCTACACTGCTACAGACTGATAAAAATATGAAGTTAATTTTTAAAACGAGAGTTCAGTTTAGTTGTCAATAGAGTCCCTAGAAAGATTAAAAATATCCATCTGGAAATACAGAAAATTCAAAATTTTTATTCTCAAAAACAAAATAACTCCCTGACTCCCGCAAAAAACCCAAACCAACAAACAAAGGACAGATATTTAAGCAACAACATTTTTATCTTTTGATAGTGGTATGTCACTTAACAACCAGCCATGCTGTTATCAAACTCATTGCTTGCTTCCATGCAGTCATTCATTAATTTCCATGCATTTTTTAAAAATTGTGTCATATTCTAATGGACTTGCATCTCTAACACAAGGCACAAAAGTTAGTATCCCACATGGCAAAGATCAGGAGCTGTGCATCCTTACACCTTCAAACTGTTAAAAATACCTAAACTGTGGATCTGGATCCTGAAAACCATAGGCAGACAAAATTGCCATTTAATTTAATAGAGTCCAATGGGAGTGTAACGAGGAAGTCAAACCTTATGAAATGAATATTCTGCACTAGCTACGCTGTGAGTTTATTTTATAAAATGTGTTGGGCAGTGAGAAATGCAACATACCAAATTCAGCCTCACACAACCCTAGAGGGGGAACGTTCTGTTTATTTATATGGAAATGTTACTGCTAAACAAGCACTGGAAACACTGAAGTCTGGCTGTTAAGAATTTGAGTCCTGATCCTTATGTCTTTAAAAGGCCAGTTAGCCACACGCCCTTGGACTCACTGAAACCACTCCTTCACCTGCCTGCGTGATTTCAGGAGAGGCCTTGGAAAATTACTATCTTGCAGGCTGAGCTAAGTCAACCCAAAATTCACAAGTTACTGGGAGATGATAACCACCTATACACAGACAATGTGATCACACAAGCCTTGTTTCTCCAGGGTGTCAGGCTAAAAATACACCCTTTTGCATTAATTACTAAAAAGAGTTTTAGCTCTGAACTACAGTGGGAATTGTACCCTTAGCTGCACAGAGACAAATTTAGGGATGAAGGATGAATGAGGCTGAGCTTATCTCCGACCCCATCTCTTGTGGATTTCAGATAGTTCCTCGACCCTGTCTTGACACAGTTCCTTGTGCTTAATTTGAAACAGTTGAATTTCCTGTAACTCATAAGCAAACAGAGCATCCTCTCCACTAGCATGTGGATCCCAGCTTGGCTGCCTTCAAACAGATGAGGCTGACCAGATACGGGCCACCAGCTCAGCAAAGAAAGAGCCATTGTGTGAGAGAGCCCCACACCCTGCCAGTGAGCCAGAGAGTGCACTGCCCATCACTGCCTCACTGCCAGCTTTGGAGGACAAGAAACATGCACCTTCATCGTGTTGGGAAAAGAGTCATAATGCAAGAATCACAGAACAGATGCTGGTGAGTAGACAAAAATTTGTTATGTATTTACGTGTATTGTAATGGGAAAGGTACAGGCAGAGAAAATGCCTCAGCTCTCCACCCAGGGATCTGGCAGATCCCCAAGCCCAGCTCCTCCTGAAAAGCTCAATGTGTCAGTGTTTCCTGCAGGTACTACTTCAGTGTCGACAGCAAGATGTTCTCAGCAGCACAATAACAGCTGCACAATAGGAGCAGCAACTGAATGGTTGAACAGCTCTTTTTACAGGCATGGTGTGATAAAAACCTGGTGTTCTTTTGTGCTTCACAAAGCCCCTACTTTGCTGACTCCAAGTTCAAATCTCACGGGCTATTAGGAGAAGGAAGAAGGACAATGCATTAACATGCATGGTGGAAAAGAATGTGCTCTATTCTGGAAGCCAAGCCTGCAGTAGAAGCTGTGTTGTGTCCTAAATACCGAGGCAGAAGCTGCTTTCATGTCAATTAAAAGGTATGTATTTTGGCATGCAAGATCTAGTCGCAGTGTAACTCAAGCCTGATTTTCATAATGGGGTGCTAAGTGGTGTGTTTTCCCCTTACCAGTGCTCCCCAACAGGACAGGCAAAGCTGTCACCAACTGGTGGTCTTGCAGCTTATTTATTAAAAGCTGGGAAATGTGTGATTTATATCTGTTCCAAATTTTTTCTCCCCAAAGAATAAATCATAGCCAAATAACTGATAGGTGAAATTCCCTTAAAATTGCTGAACTGAACACTGTGTTAGCAGACAGACAAGCCACTGCTGACTAATTAGAACTGCCACTGAGGAACAAGAAGCAGAACAAAATAAAGTATCAGAAGAAAAAAGCAGAACAGGAACTGGAGAGGCTCTTCAAAGTGGAAAGTTAGCACGAAAAAGAGACACCAAATCTCCAAAGTTTCAAAAGTTTTTGTGGGGTTTATTTTGTTGCTTGTTTTTTGATTTTTTTTTTTTGTTGTTTTTGGTTGTTTGTTTTGGGGTTTTTTTGGGGTTTTTTTGGGTTTTTTTTTTTTTTGTTTTATTTGTTTTGTTCTGTTGTGTTTTGTGGGGTATTTTTTTGGCTGGTGGGAAGGAAGTGTTTTAACATTCTCCTCTTAACATTCAAAGCCAACTGAGATTCACTGGTAGCCACCAGCCCACCAGGACATTAGCTCATCTTTGGCTCTCCCTTCCCAATCTCACTTAATAACATTTAAAACTTCACTGAGAATTCCAGGATTGCACAAGACCTCTGTTTATATATTTGCAAATCAGCGTTGCAATGTAGTACCTGCTTCACAAGGAAGTTATGAGCTCCATTAATTCCAGTAATGTACTTCAAGATAATCAAATAAAGGATGGTAGGCAAGGGTATGATAATGTTATTGTGCCTTGGGAATCCTCCCTTTTCCTAGTTGGCACAATTCTACATTTTGCCTGCTTAATTTTAATCTCTCTTAGCCCTTGGGCTACAGTTTAGTACTTTCCTCTAAGTTGAGGCCAAAAACCACTTTACAAATATATTCCTACTAGCAAAGTTGAGTCAGTGTCAAAGTTTTGAGTGTAAACTACAGGAATTGAAATATGCCATACTGACAGTAACATAAAAAATCGGTTCCCTCATCTCTGCTGCAAAAACTCTTTACAGCACTCTCTAAAAGATGACAAAGTGCTTGAAGGTCAAGAATTGCTTTTGTGCCATATGGACTGAAGGCTGAACATCCCTGTGAACACTTGCAGAGATCTGGGGGTGGGGGCAGCTGCAGGTGGAGGCTGCAGTGAGAAAAATCCCAGCAGTAAAGGAAAGCTTGAATTACATGCCAGCCCTGGTGAAGCAAACTACTAATAACTGAAATTAGCTGAGTTTAACAATCAGGAACTTGTTGGAAGTGAAACCAAACAATGTAGTTATTTTGTCTATCAGTCTTACAAAAGGAGGTGTCCATTTTGAGAAGAAAAAGAACAATTGTAGAGAGATTTAATTTGAATGTTAAAATTATCTGCATAGTCATTTGTATGATCATATATAGTATGTTCACTTAAATCATGCAACACATATACTATACAAATATATATACTAAAAATATAGTTTAAGTAACTGCCAGAAAACAGATTGCCATGGACACAGGAAAGGGTTAATTATTATAGACTGAAAATGATAATCCACCCACATAACTTTAGTCTTCCAGCACTTAACAAATTATTGTTGTTACAAGTTCAAACTCTAGTAATTCTAGCACATTTGCTGCCATCTTACAGGTGCTGGATATCTAGGACAGGAAAAGCTCTAAATTCTGTAAGCCTAAAGAAGATTGAATTATTGACAGGGGAATTCTCCTGTGTAGCTGTGTCACACCCTTGTTTACATGGTGGTTTTTTTGTTTTGGGGGGATTTTGTTGGGTTTTTCTTGTTTGCTCGTTTGGCTGGCATTCTTTTTGGTTTTGTTTGGTTTTTTTTTTTCTTTTTGTGACCTCTATTACAAAATTAGTGCTCTCTTATTTCAGGAGTTATTTCACTTTTCCAGGTTTCATAAAATCCCTGCAGTCTCAAAGAGAGCATTTAAAAACATGTAACAAACCCTACTCTGGTAGAATGCAGAAAAATGCCACCTGCTTTTGGTGGCCCAGAGACTCAAAGGACAATCTCAGCCCTCACTGACATTTATTCACTGACACGGTGCTCCTTTCTGAAAAAAAGGACTTTAAGCTTCAGTTTACCAAAAACAGAGCAGCCTACAAGTCCCAGCGAAGGATACCATGCCAGCAATAGTGAAATAGTGAAAACTGTGTAGGAATTCTCTCTGTTTAATTTTGCTCCTCTGCAGCAAAATTCCGCATCAGCTTCTTCCCACTGAAGTAAAAGACTCTTTTCTGACTGCCACCAGGTTGATTCGTACTAAACAATGGTATTGGCTTCAGTGGTATAATTCCTGACTTCCTCTGCTGTGAGAATGAAACAAGTAACATGCCTTTTACTAGAATTCAATGGATAGCTCAGCTCCATGGTTCCCATTAGAAACCATATATTTTTAGCCTTTTCAGTGCTTAACAACATGGTGTTTTGCTAAGCCAGCTGTGGCCTTTACCCCTGAAATAATAAATAATATATTTAATGCATATTGTCTATTGCCTGCACATTCCAATTTATTTATGCTTTTTCTCTTTGCCTAATGAATTGAAATGCCTGATTTAAAAATGGCTAAGGAGAACATGTAAGCTCAAGTATGAAGAATTCTTTTTATTTTTTCAAGAGTCACATTCATGAAGGTTTTGACATTTCCCATATCAAAAAACTCAGAATACCTTAATTTCACTGGTTTTTTTTTTTGTTTGACAGGATTTGTGCTTCATTCTTTGCTTCTTAAAAAGCTCAGTTGTCCAGTTAAAAGCTCCCTTCTCAAGACTTTCTGCACTCACATTTGTTGACTCAACTTGTGATGAATAATCAACATGTTAAAACAAGCTGATAAATCTGAGTTTCCATAGATCCCAGCACCGTGACTAGAGACTTGTTCAAGCCAATGTGGCACTTCTATTTATTTAAAGATTATAAAAAGTTGTGCAGTTGAAATAAGGGGAAAAGCATATGCCTTCACCTTTTAGCAAAAAGTTCTTTTGAAGGCAACGAAGGTGATGACAGGTTTGAAAGAGTGCCAGCTGTGACTGGCACAACTTTAGAGTACGAGAGGGTCTGCTTGTTATTTTTTTCTGGCCAGACCTGAGCAACTGTATCTTGGAAACACTCCTTGTTAATGTACTGAAACAACCCCTGTCACTAGGGATTCCAGCTGGACTGTTTCTGGGATCCACTTGCAAGCTGAACCTGAGACATCAAAGGTCATCAGACTCTTCCAGTTTTTCTCGTCCTCCATTTCTCCTTCTCTTTTGAGAATTTTATTTCCATCAAAGGGTTACCTCCATCTCTGATTTCACCTTTGTCCATCATTAAAATCAACAGAAGAAACTGCAGGCTATATACATACCAGAGTTAATACAGAAATGTTTAAACTACTACAGGCTTTCCAAAGCAGGAAATAGTACATACTGCTCTTAGCTACACACAACTGATGTGAGCACTGGCACTTCTGAACTCCAGCTTTCAGAGCAGGGGAGAAGGCAGCCTTGATCCAGATGTGAGCAAGAAGGGATGGATCTGCATCAGAGGCAGCTCTGTCTGCTGCCAGTTGAGAGGTCTGAGAGCACAGACAGGGCACCCCTGCTGTTTCACCCCCAGATAAATCTACACAGAACAGAACAGTCTGCCAAGAACCTGGAACAAAATCACAGTTAGTGAGAGTTTTTCCACTGACCTCACAAGAACAAGTGTTGGTGTCTTGCTGTGAGGCTCACACTCACACTGACGCCAACAGGAAAGCACCCATTTTTCGTTAAGATGGAGAACAGTAAAGCACCCATTCTTTTGAGATGAGGATATGCTGGTGGATATTTCTGCCTATTTTGTACATTGAGTTCATAACCTAAACAAGATGCAAGTTTTGCAGCCAATCATGCAGTCAGATCTACAGATGACTTGTTCCTCTGACACTCATTTCCAAGCACACACCATAGCTAACATTTCTGTTGCTGCAAGAATAGGCGTTATTAAAAACCATTTAACTACCAAACCAGCTCTGCTAGTGATGATTATTTTCATATTAGCAGGTTAATTATAATATTATTTTCAATGATACAGAAAAATGAACACAAGTCGTTTCCTTCAATGTGACAGTAAATTCTTGGTTTAGTGGTAGTTGCTGGTGTCGGGAAAAATTAAGAACAAGCTGCAACTGGAACTCCAGCTGAAATCCAGAACCCCATCTACATACTATTCATATTTGCATAAATAATGCTTCATTTCTATGCTGAGCTTATTACTTTCAAAGAAAGTATTTTTATTAATGTAATGTAGGGATCAGCAAAAATATTCTCCTCTTCTCAGGTGTCTCCTAAACTCAGGGTCTCAGGTTTTCCTCAAAGACTCATTCTTCAGGCTCTCAAAGGGCCTTAAGATCAGACCTGCTAAGATATTATCACATACTAGAAGACAAGGGCAAATAATCAAGAGGTAAAGAGTCAGAAATTAAGTAAAAAAGAGAAGGAGGAGAAGAAGGCACCACTGCAATCAAGATGTAGAGAGAAAGGCAGTTGAAATTAGAGGGGGAAGGAGAAGGCTTGAAATATGAAACTTTTAGAGGAAGAAAGGATTTGGTTGAACAGCAGTAAATATTAGGACCTTGTACTGAGATACTGAGAAAAGTCAAGGCAATTGAAGCAGGATGTAAATTCAAAGGTAATTCTTAAAACATACTAATCTTCCAAAGCATGCACAGTTAAGCTGTGGTAAGACTCCTTCAGAATAAGATCATTCATGCAGGGGTCAAGACACTTTATTTAAAACCTAGTTGTACCTAATGAGTCTTACTTATCTATGTCCTGGAGAAAAAGCACATGACACACAGAAGTGGAGATATAAGAAAATAAGACACAGGGAAAATAAGAGACATGAAAAAGACTGTTTGGCAAAATAATGGTGAGACTCCATCCTAACCAATGAAATCCTCATCCCCTGACAACCTGTACTCAGTTTCTCCAAAACCTGCATGGTACACTGTAAAGGTTTGTTCTGCAGATTCAGGAAGAGGTTACATCCTAGAAGGTTCCTGTGGATGTGAAGATCACATAGCCTGCTGTGACTAATCAGCTGGATATCCTGCGCATTACTACAGGAAATAATGAAAGCAGCAAAGGCATTTCAAGTAAGAGCACAGGATATTTCACCTCCCCTGTTCCTGTTATTTTTAAATTTTAGCTGAGGAGGTAAGAGCACAGAACTCTGACACACAGTGAACTGTTCCTTCACACACAAACCCACTTCCCACCTCAATCCTGACAGCAGAAGTTTGCAAGTACCATTAATTCCATTCCAGCTACCCGTGTGACACCTGGACACACAAGTTGTTTGTTTCTCTTGCTCCTTTGAGACAAATTTTTTATTATTTTTCTACTGTATACTATAAGACCTCACTGAATAAATAAAACAAAAGTTCCTTCCCTCAAGTAACTTGTGGAATTCTCTGATAAGGATACAGCCAGAACAAACAACTGCCTGATGTGGGATAACTCTTTCCACTATTTCCAGCCAGTCATGTCTGGATCTCTATTTACCCTGATAGAAGACGGCTCCAGACCTACCAGCAGAGAATTCAGTCTTGTGGAGTGCAGGTGTTGTACTCCATAAGGCATACAAAAATGCTGAAGTCTACTGTAATTAGTTTCCAAATTCAGTCTGGCAGTTTAGTATGACTTATGTGCAATGAGGAACAAAAATAAAAAATGTGTTCTAAAATTAAAGAGAGTTGAAAAAGAGAACAAAGCTAAGAAATATTTCTTTATCCCTTCTTGTTTCACCATGAAGAACTATTTATGATTTTGAACTACAAATCATCAACAGCACTTTTTTGTCCAGCTCATAGAGGTTTTTTTGGCTCAGGCCCTTTCAGTGTTGTCATCTGAGGGTAAACTGGACTCAGATCTCTGCAGCTGTACTGCAAGGAGATTTTTTCAGAAAGACAACTGTCTGATGTCGGCACAGAGCTGCCAGGTTGTGTCCCTAACTATTGCTTCCCAAAACACCATGGAAATAATTTATGGGAAATAAAGAAGGGAGGGCGGCTGTGACAATGCCTCTTTGTGTCCCACCGGTTTCCAGGAACAGCTCGGCCGGCCCCAGGCTGTGACACTGTTTTCACTCACCCCTCCCCAGCACTCCCCCAGCCAGGCTTTCATCCCCAAGGGCTGCTCCAAGGGGTCCTCATGCCATGTGCCAGGCTTCTGCAGGTTTCTGCCCCTCTCGGGAATCCTACAATCCACTGTGGGCAAAGGGAACTCTCATCCGTAGAGGGCTGCAGTCAAGCTCTACAACCTCCCCTGCTCCTTTTAAACCTTGAAAATTATAGCATTGTTACTTCTCTAAGGAAGGAGCTTCAGAGCACTGAAAATTAGCTGTGTGAGACTAAGTTGAATAATACTTTCTAACCATGGTGAATTCCAGTAGGAAATGAATTCCCACTAACTGACTTTATTTCAAAAGAGTTCATACACTGCAATGTGTGCAAAAATGGTTTCTACATGAACTGAAAAGGTAAGCTTTTTTCAAGGACAAGTAATTACCAAATTTTTGGTCTTCTTGTAAGAAACATATTAAGCATCATATTAATGCTTACTACTAAAGGTATCTACTTTACCTGGAGACTATATCTTGTTGTTGAAAACATGAGCAAAATCTTAATGTCCATAAAATCCATAAATCTATCTGTTTCATTTCTGAACATTACCAGGAAATACCTATGTTTGGAGTTTTTGTACTCCTTTTTCAACTCCTCTACAGAAATACTCAAGTCAATGAGTTCATTTCCTGAAATATTCCATAGGACCAACAAGCATGGCTTTGTGTAAGCTTCATATTTAAGGTAAAACAACTGTGCCTACATCAAACAAAGGAGTGAGTGTATTACAAGACTCTGAAAAGCAGTTTTTGGACTCTGGCAGAGCCTTGTGCTGACAGAGCCATAAAGGTTCTGCACAAAATCACCAAGAAACTACTGGTAAAAACCCCTGCACCCTAGGCTGTGATGATGCTCCTCCTACACCCACATGTAGTGGGGCAAACAAACTGCTCCTGGTCAGCTTGCACTACAGGAGCACCTTGCTGCTGGGCATGGGGCTGCTGCAAATTCATGCACCAGACAAATTTACTATACCAATGTCCAGCTCTTTAGCAGTTTGTTTTAGTGTACAGCTGTGCTGGTGACTGTGGAAGACCCTCACTCTATCCCCTAGCTCTATTTTTTTCCTCAGTCAGTACCTTTGGGTACTACAGTTCAAACACAATGGGACTGATTATAAGATATAAGTCCTTAAAGCTACTTTTTTTAAAGTGTAACCTGCAGATTATACTTCTTTTCCAAGTGGCAGTCTGACTCTGATGACAAATTTCTTGTAAAAATTTCAAGAATCTAACTGCAATGTTGCTAGTCTCATATCCTATATGAGCGCCAAAAAACAATTTCATGAGAACTCAGTGTTCCCAGTTTCCCTCTAGAGCTGCCCTACCACTTCTGAATTTTTAAAGTTATTCTAAGAGTTTCTTCTCAAAAGTACAGATTCAACTACAAGACCCCCAGAACTTAAGATGCTTTTTTTCTTGTTTTATTTTTCATTTAAATATGGAAAGCAGATGCAGATATCTACTTGCATTTTTCAGCAGCCTGCTTTAATAACTAGCTACAGGATGGACTCTACACTGACCTTGTTTTCCCGTCTCTGAGTATATGGATAAAGCTGCTTGCAAAAACCCAGTCATGGAGTCTGAAGGCACACTATTATTTTCACACACTGTCTGCTCAGAGGGACTGTCTTCCTTTTTTACCCTGACATACCTGATGATGAGTGAACAATAACATCAAAGTTTATAAAGTCTTTGTTTCTTTATTCACCAAGGTAGCTTTTGTTGTAAGAGGCAGTTGACAAAGACATACAGTTTTTTGAAGATAATCTAAGAATCACTAGATTACTTGCCGGCTAATGCAATGTGTATTTTTATCTTTAAAGAAAAATTTTCCTGTGTGCCAGTGTTGCTAAACCCCGTAATTTTTTATTACAAGGCTATATAACATCAGGTATTTTCTTCGATGCTCTGGCTTCTGAAACCAAGATATTAAATGAATTTTTCAGGAATAAGAGAACTCTTTGGTCCCTCAGGAACATGTTGCAAGCTCATCTATTTCATCATCTGAATATCTGCTCAGGAAAGCTTGGTAGCACCATGTCTCTTCACATTTCCAGAAAAACAACACTCCTATGAATGTTAGGAAAGACTTTGTGACATATTTTATCACCACTCATCAGAGACCCAGGTCAAGGAATTCAAACCACTGATAGAAACAAGGCTTCCAAGCACCACTTCTTGCAGACAGAAGTGAGCTTGTTCTGGCCTGGGGCGCAGCCCAGCGCAACCCAGCAGAGCCCAGCGAGGGTGGAGCCGGTCGGGATGGGCTGAATCCACCTGGTGACAGCGCTTCGTGGGGACTCTGTATCCACACGGAAGCTGCAGAACCCGTTCAAAGAAAAGACTTTTGCTGCCTATTCTCGAGAGCAAAAAGTACAGGTCTGCCTGCGCCCTGCCCTGCCCTTCAGAAGTGTCCTACACCTTACAGTGCCATCAGGACTCCTTGAATATTCAGCAGTTCTGAGAGTCATGACACCTCCCTCAAGCCTCCACAAATGCAAATGAAGCTAAACCATAAGAGCAAAGCCCTGGAGAAAATAAAACTCTTTATTTGTAAGAGAGGAAAAATTATCAAACACATCCCAGGAAGACATTCCCTTCAGCATTAACCTTAACGATTAAGCAAAATAATAAAGCGTACAGCTCCCTAGTATTTCCATTAAGAATATAGAACAAGTTAATTAATTGTGTTCACATTCTATGTAGTAAAATATTTTTTTGTGTTTTGAAAAAACTGGACTGTATTTTTAGTGGTCAGAAACAAACCATGGTCACTGAATGGATCAGAACGAAAATAACTGTAGGCACAGTGCCTTCCCTGTGCTTCCAGTTTTCCCGTGTACAGGTTGAAAATAGGTCTCAGATAATTAACTCCTCTTCTGCATAGTTGTACAAAGAAAAATTATTTAGCCACATTTCCATTTTACTTTACAAAGTCTAGATCAGTCCTAATGCACACCGAATATTAATGAGTTACCAAGCAGAAAGCTCATCTTATGGAACATACACATACCCTTCAACACCTTTTACAAATTCTAACGTCTTCAGATTTTCATAATCTCAATGCAATTTATTCCTAATGCCAATTTCCGAATTTGAAACTTTCTCACAGGGAAGACACAAAGGTAAGCAGCACCTGCTTCCATTTGATCTCTGGAAATGCACCATCGAGCCGGATGATGCCACACACTCCGCAGCACTTACCAGGACTGACAAAGGGTTACAAATGGATCTACTCTCTCAGGTGATATTGGACACTGCTAATCAGCAGTCCTTTAATTCTAAGTCTTGAAATTAGCATCATGAAGTTAACTGTGGGAAGCCAGAGTCATAAGGCTGTATGGAATGTCCATGGAAATTACTGTCTTACCACATTGGCTGATGGCAACCTCAAATTTCCCTTTATTATTTTGTTGCTCCTTTCCGGCAGAGCCAGAGTAGTAACATTGTATTTTTTTCATTCAGTCTGCATACAGAACTCCACCAGCAAATCTTTAGCTGAACGGCAGACAAACGCACCCGTCCAACTCTCTGTATAACATCAGAACACTTGAATGGGGGCTCTGGCCATTATGACCAGTTCACCTCCCCTGCTATCCCATCTTTGGCAACAACCAAGAACAGGCCTCCAGAAAAGAGACAAGAACAGAAGCATTACTGAATACTTCTAGCATTTCACAAATTTAAAATGTCTTACGGCCTTGTGCCATTTTCTACATATTTGTGAACATACAAATTTACTGCTTTAGCTACCTTGCCTCTGTTTACAAAGGTAGGTAAAGAGGGAAAAAAAGGAAAAATCTTTAACTAATTAAAAATTCTAAGCCTCAAAATGACCCAGTCTGGGGGTTCTTTTAGGCACACTAATGCTACACCTCTGGTACTTCTGTAAGTCACATGGCTAGAAGGCAAACAGCACGTTTCTCCTTGGAGGAATGGAAATCTCTGTCGCTGCATACTGCAGAGCACCGATGCTTGGTAGGGAGCAGTGAGTGAGCAGATACAAATCACCGGGGGGTCCAGCCATCTGCCTCTCACCCTACCAGATCAGAGGATCTCAGCTTTAAACCTATTTCCTGCCTCAGCAAAAAAAAATGTGTTTTACCCTTGGCAAATGTACATCCGGATGGTACACTCTTCATTTGCTGAGTTTTCATTTGTAAAAAGTCAAACTTCCTATCCCACACTGGGCTGTTTGTTTGTTTGTTTGTTTGATGCTTTTTCTCCTTGCAAGAAAATGCCATCTGCCTAAAGCTGTTCAAAAAGGCTGAAATAGTCAAAAGTAATCTAGAAGAAGAATTAGCAAGTACGTGTAAGGTGGTCAAAAGTGTGTAATAAATACTATTTAACTTCTGACTGTCATTAATCACGGACATCGCTGAGCACATATGGCATACACAAAAACATTAAAAAAGGCCCTTCCCACATGACTTTTTAAAAAATTCTTCTGAATTCTAAGTGTGGTCTGGGTTAAGCTTTATTTTTACTTTTTTCCTCCCTTCTTAAATATGTTAAAAAGATATTGCATTATCTGGCTTAGAAGGAACAAAACAGTATTTCACAAACTTTATTTCAATGTTGATAAAACATAATACAAACTCAGCAATTGCTTACCACATCTTTTCCCTCAAGACCACCGTGAAATCCTAAACAAGTCAAAAGGGACATACTGAGAATAAATATCAAAGACACTGCCAAATACGCCTTTCTATTTAATTAGCAGACCAGCTCATTAGCAGAAGAGCTGTACAGGAGAGTTTGCCTGCAGCCCTTGCTGACATCAAGGACTGCAGAGAAGTAGGTTGCAGTCACACATGCAGAAAGCCAGCCAGCGCCGGCAGCAGCACACGGCAGCGCTGGGTACAGGGATGCCTGTCCTCTAATGCAGGTGTAACTCTGCAGCACACCGTGATGGGAAGGGAGATTTGGCATCTTTGGGGGGCACAGAGCACGGGTGGCAGAGCACATACATCCCTGCTCCGCCAGCTGGGAACATTTTCTGTGTGCAGGGGGAATGGGTGGGAAGGACAGCCCCTGTCTGCAGCGTGCGGACGCTGCCTTGTCCCACAGAGCCCCGCACGGCGCCTAAACCAGCACAGTCACGAGTGGTAAACAAACATTACCATCAGAAAACGTATGCAATACCCGTGTGTGTAGGAGGGGATGACTGTCTGCACCTAGTCTGCGTGGTGAAAGGGAAGAGCTCACAACGCAGGCTCAGCAGCCTGCTTCTGGGTCAAACAGCCTGTCACTGAGCAGCACCATTTATTACTTGGTTAGATTTTAGTACTTGCTCAGCACAAAGTAGCTAATACTCACAGACTGCTCCAGGAACTGAAAAGACTATTTGTCTGAACTAAAGGCAGTTAATTGTAGCCTCTCCAAGGAGCATGTTCACGTTATTATTGGTGGGTTGTTGCTGAAGATATCTTAGCTTAAAATACCAAGAAAATCTTAATTTACAATAATTTGAGGATTTCTTCAACCCTTTTCTATTGAGAAAATAAAATTTGGGGTACTTATGTAGTCACAGCTGTTACTAATCAAATTTATTTAAGAGAGTAATGTGAAACAGCATGTTTGTGCAAGTTCATAATCACAGCAGAATTAAATCATTTTTACAGAGCATTTATTTGAAACATTCTGTACACAAACTTTGAATATGGCAGAGAATATTTCCCTTGCATTTAGGTTTGATTTCATTCCTGGAAACCACTATAAAAACCCTGCTCACTTGCGGTAGGGTTCTTTATTTACGCTCAGTTTTAGTTTTAAGACCTGTGACAAACACCAGATTGCTCACGTTCGTCACGACACAGGCAGAGTCACTACACATCCTGCCCTGCCTCCTGGTACTACCCAGCCCGTGTAACACACTCCTGGCGCGCTCTGGAGTGGCCTGCTCAGCGGGTTTCCCCTCTGTAGGCATCCAGGTCTGGAGCTGGAAAAGGGGCTTTGAACTTCACATGGCTCCTGGCACATCTGCAGTTACAGCCACAGTGTCACAGTCACTTCTTAAAGGGATGGTCCTTGCATCCACGTTGCTCTTCCCGCACTGCAAAGATCAGCGCTGTGCTGGCTGTCTGTACAAAGACAAGCCCTGCTCATCTTGGCAAGAATTTTGGATCCAGCAGAGACCTGGAGGCTGCCTGCTTCCAGAGTCACCAGCTTCTCCCCTTCCCTTCCCCATCCACAAATCCTCTCTTTTAAAAAACAAATGCTGCTATTTTTTTAAAAAGGTACAACATACCAAAATCCAACTTTTAGGGCTTTTAATGCCTGTGTTCACCAGCCTTCTTCTCCAATAAGTCTACCAACTATTTTCCTGAAAAGTGCCAGGTGCAGAGATTTTTTTAAAGGCGGCTTTAGTAGTTCAGTGGAAACTGGCCAAAAGCCATGAACTTGTTCCAGGCAGCTGACCAGCCAGCTGCAACGGGTGATGCCAATGCCCTTTCCTCATGGCTGAAACATGTCAGCTCACCACAGGCCTGGCAAGAAGATCACACAGCCCATTAGCAACTTCCCTTGAAACACACAAATTCTGAAGCCTCCTTCCACCTCTTTGCCCAAGTCTTAGGACAACTAAATTGCTTACTGTCCTTGTTTTTAATGTCTACCTCTGCATTCCTCTGTGTCAACCTCTTTTCCCCACAGAAAACAACTCTTCTCCAAGCCAATCTCTCAAAATCGTTGGCAGTGATGGAAACCTTCTTTACCAATAGTTTGTGAGAGAAGTTGGGAGTCTCGTGAGATTTCTGAGAGCAAGGAGAAACAAGTGGGCATGGAGAAGAATCACATCCGGACATTTTTTCTCCCCCACCTACCAAATTCGATGTGAGAGGTAGAGAAATCAGGCAGAGAGACAAATGATTCCACTTCATCTCCCGTATGCCATCTGTTTTTTTCACTCCAAGCTTCCTATACACTTTAGATGATGACAGCTCATCAGAAAGGAGTCATCCCACAGCATACTGCTGTTTTGTAAGGCAGAGAGCATTTTCACCCTGCCCTCCTCTCCTCTGGCACTTCAGCTGTCCCTCTGCACCAGTCTAACCATATACCTACACCTATTCCCTTAGAATCTCCTTTGAGAAATCTTCCGCTTCTCACCTTTGACATTACAGCTACTTTCCTTGCCTCCTATAACCATTTTTTCCTTAAAAATTACTCAGACATCTGTGTTTGTCCCATCACTCATGGGGGAAGCTGGGAGCTAGCAAGAGTAGTATGGTAGCACAGCTGCGTCCATTCATAGTTTCAAGGTTTTTGGTTTTCTTGTTGACTTAGTCTTTATGTAATTTTTACAAAGCTAATGTTTTTGAGAGGTTACACGTAACAAAAGCACTGATATGACTCCATAAATTTAACTTCAATTTAATTCACTGGAAGCATCTGTCAGAAACAACTTTCTCATTATTAAAATGCTTTGACTGAATATTCAGTAAAAAAAAAAAAAGTGATCAAGTTAAAGTGACACCTCAACTGGGACCCTCTTAGTGGTTTTAATATGGCGAAAAAAAAAATCTGCAAATTATTCATTGCTTGCAATCTCTTGCAAGCTCACAGAGCAGGTGTTAACCTGACATATAAACTTTTACAAATATTATTAGCACTTCAAAGACACCACAAATATTGAAGTAGATAAATTCTCTATTACTTATTCTCCTCCGATATATCCTTAAGCAGGACAACACAGCTTGTCATCTTTTGCCTGCTGAGTTAAGGCTGAGAATATGCATTAGGCATAATGCATTCAGTTCTAGGAAAGGGCTTCATTTGAACTGATAAAAAGTGAGAATTTTTCCTGCAGTTAAGGGAGAAGTTTTGTCCTTAGTTTTCCATTTAGACCGGTAGGTTCCAGAAATAAATTTCATCTTTTTGTATCTCACAGTGTAAGATAAAGTTGAAATGGAGTTTTAAGCAGAATGATGTGAGTGACTCTAAGATGTCCTAGTGTTTTTTATGTCTACAACGTGCCCAAAGACATTGACTCTGTTTCACTCAGTTTCACCTGTTGATGTTGATTGGAAATACTCTGTATACGCTTGGGAGATCACAGTTTCCATCATGAGTGTATTATAAAATTTCCCTAACCATCCCACTTATTTCTTAAAAGACAATCAGTCTAACTATTTAGTATGAGCCACCTTGTCACTCAGTGGCACTTGTGTTTCATTCCAGCTGGTTTCACCACATTGCTGCGGGAAGCACTTTTCCTAATGTCGAAATGAGCGAGACCTGAGCTGGAGCTGGCAGCGTGCTGCCCACAGAGCCAGGGCTGCTGATGCACCACACTCAGAAGGGTGACTGGGGCTACAACACATTCCTCATCAGTTGTGTTTGCTGTCCCCAAAATCCAACACACTCTCCAACCTCCCTACTTTCCAGGCTATTCAGTGAATATTTAGATGGTCTTGGGGCAGATGGCTTGAGTTTGTGGTTTGTGGACTTGCCTTCTTCAGAGCTGAAGTTATGAGATGAGTAAACATCTAAATACACAAATGCAAAGTTTGGTTTATCATCAGGAAACAAGTGTGAGTAAAGATATCGGGAAATATCTAAGTTGCAGATAAATTTCCATGCATCACCAATGGATTTCCCACGCAACATCTTCATGATGTACTCAGGAAGGAAAAGCTAGAGTATTTTATGATTCATTTGGCAAATCTGTTTTGTTTGTGTATACATTTGAGCTGTATCTGTAAAATGTCTCCAGACATTTTAGTCATGACATATTGAAACATGAAAAACTAGCTATTTTTTTTTAAAGTGAGACCTGATCAGATGAGGCTGAAGAACTAAGAGCTTTCTTTGTGAACACATTGCCTTCCTTCTACACACAATGCCAGCTGCTTGACAGGAGCTGTCCTCTCCAACCAGCACCTGCAAATCTAGGACTTGAGGTGTGAGTTGAGCAGTGGACAAAGTTGTAAACTCAGGTCAGAAGCAAGCAGCTGTCCATAGAGCAATTGCAGGGAGCAAGTACAAACTCACCATGTTTCCAAAAGGTCTTCCCCAGATACAAATCCATGGTACCCTGGCAAAATGGATTTGGGGAGGGGCACAACACACAGAGGTTTAGAGCCAGAAGAGGCCTAAAATCAATGTATGTGACCATAGGCATCTTGATCAGCCGGCTGTGTCCTTCTGCTGATTTCTCAGCCAGTGGGGACCTGAAGAGATCAGCAGGCCTGGGGGCCCAATTAGTCCAAACACAAAACCTTTTCCATGTGTATTTTGCTTCGAAGTAAAAAACAACCAAACAAATAAACAAACAAAACCCCAGAACATGCTAGCCTCCTTTTTTGTTAAGACTTGAACACCTGGGCTTGAGTCCTTAATGCATAAGTAACTCTTGAAAGTCTACATAAAAAACCTTTCAAAATCCACATTTTTGTCCTCCCTGGATCCATAATGACTATTGTTAAGAAAATGAAGACTTAAAGATGTTATGTATGAAGGAAGACACAAATAAAATTACTTGAAATAACCCCTGAGTTCACATGAGACTGACATGAGGTAAAATTTCTACTATAAATGCACAATATTTCTCAAGAAAATAAAAATAATTAAAAAATTAATTGGACAATTGAAAGTTAAAGGTACCCTTGTTTTATGGATCAAGCCCATTTTTAGCTGTTTTTAGAACTGCTTTTAAAATAATTACTTGAATTATGGCTTCTTTATTTTTTTTTCTAAATACTGTAACAACATGCAGCTGCTGCAAGTCTATTTTTCTGCATCTTGCAAAGACTTCAGATAATTCTGGAAACTCTTTAAACAGGAGAGAGTATTTAAATACTCTTTCAAGCTACAGAAAATATACTTCATATGAACAAGAGGATGTGGTAGAATTACTGCCAGAAACTACTAAATGGCTTGCAGCAATATCTATGCTTCTGTTTCAAGAGGAGACAAAAATATATGTTTAAATGACATGAAATCTCTCTCCTCTCCTCTCCTCTCCTCTCCTCTCCTCTCCTCTCCTCTCCTCTCCTCTCCTCTCCTCTCCTCTCCTCTCCTCTCCTCTCCTCTCCTCTCCTCTCCTCTCCTCTCCTCTCCTCTCCTCTCCTCTCCTCTCCTCTCCTCTCCTCTCCTCTCCTCTCCTCTCCTCTCCTCTCCTCTCCTCTCCTCTCCTCTCCTCTCCTCTCCTCCTTGCCCCAAACTAATTTGCCTTAACTTAATCTGTGCTTTTAGCCTCCCTTCCCTATGAGTACTGAACAATAAAGCACTAAGAGAAAAGACACTCGAGATAAATGTTAATCTGGGGCACTGTTTTTCTTATAAGCACAGCCCTTGTTCTACTCAGTGCAAAGTGTATTATTTTGTGTTCAATTGGTTGCATTTATTTGAGCGTCTTATCTATCCTGTAGGGCTGAGCAAAACGGCACACCCACTGAAACAAACATGAATTTATTTTCTGTAAAAGCGGGGCTGAGACATGAAAGCTGTGAAAGAATCTTGTTAGCGATTCTCTGTGTAGGCAGCATGTTTCACTTTAATCATATGCATTACAGCCTCTCCCATCAGAGGCTTCAGATTCACTCCTAGAGCTTCTTTGCACATCAGTTTGGCTAACCCACTTTCTGGCGCTCCTGCCTCTGTATACAGAAGGAAAGCAGAAGGCGATTCTGCTTTTCACGCTGCAGAGGAAGCAGCAGCACCGCGCACGCACACACGCACAGAGGGGCAGAGCGAAGGGAGCGCCCTGCAGAGCGCGGCCCGCGTCCATCGCCGCTCCCCCGGCCCGTTCCGCCGCTCCCTCCCGGCTTTTCTCCGCCGCTCGCTCCCTCCCGGCGTCCCCCGGCCGCCCGCGGAGCCTGCACGGAGCTGTTCAGACACAAGAGGGCAGGCGGCGTGCGGAGGAAAGCGCCCGCAGACAGCGGGCTGGGGGAATCGGGCGAGCGCCTCTCGCACCCGGCGTCGCGATGTGTGCGACCGAGCGCTCCGCCGGCTCCTCCAGCCATCACACCATCAGTCGCAGCCGTACCCCTGCGTTAAAAAGCTGTGTCAAAAAGGGAATGCTCCTATTCCCTTGAAACCTGTAGCAATTTACAGGGCCGCTCTGTAACGGGAAGAAAAGTTACTGCGCCTTCTTTCCAAGGTTTGACGCGCAGTCTAATGAAAGTGCGGCAGATTCTCTCTCAGTGTATTCCACCCGCTGGAATATTTAAGGCTCTCCCCACCATAAATGTATTTCGGTAAATGTGTTGTGTTCGTTCTTACACAACCCTGCTATTTAAATGTGGGTAGTTGTTAGAGCAGGCTGTCATACGACGACTATCTAGAAGCAGGCGGTGCAGCAGCAAAGTAGCACACCAGCCCCCCTACTAACACATTCTCTGCTTTGCTGTTGAAAAATTTCCAGTACTTGAATCTTTGAAGCTAAAATGCTAATTCAATTTACAGATCCATTGCAGTCCCATGCCTTCTTGATTGTTTTGATAATTTTTTATTGTTATTTGTATTTTGAGCTTGTGACTTAAGTTCTTAAAAAAAAAAATCAGCAATTAATGACTCCTAATGAAGTCAGAAAGATTTATGCCACCAATACTAACAAGTCAGAGGTTAGCTCTTCTAGACAAACTCCATGCCTAATAAAATAAGCATGGAGATGCAATCTGCAGCAAAACTGTGCCCTCAATTTTCTGTTTGATGCCAACAGACCAAAAGTTAGATCCTGCTAACCTGTATTTTCTTGTCTCCACCCAGCTCTTCTTCATTTATACACACAAGCAATGCAATTGATTCTGATGACATGTCCATCTAAACTAGGGGCACTCGTTTGAGTAGATAGTTGGATATTTGGAGCCTGGCACAAAGGAGAAGGTGAGGAGTTGTCCTTCTAAAAATGAGGTAGTTAAGCATCTGTGTAGATGTTCTAGGTTTTGAAAAGTTCCTTAAGTTGTTTGGCTGTGACAACAATGAATTCTTTTATCTGCTTCCATCTAAAAAAGATTACTGACCATTTATAGAAAAAAAATTAAAAAGTATAATGGATTGATTTGCTATTGAAAGTAATTCAATGATAGTGTTCTTACAGACCACTTCAGACATCAGCAGGCATGATATAGTCTGCATTTTCCATCTCTTTGCAGAACATCAACTGCATTTAATCATATCAACATGTTATCTGGAAGGACCTGGCTGAATTGCCTCTCTCACATAAATAACACTTGAGTTGTGTGTTATTTCTTTAGGGTTTTTTTTTTTGTGGGGTTTTTTTTTGTTTTTCTTTTATTTTTTTGGCAAATGATGCTATCGTCAGGATTTCAGGTACACAAGAGAGATTATGACAAAGGTGAACACAAACAAAAACAAACAGTTACAATGGTAAAAGGCACATTGAAAAGAAAATAAAATTAATGTGTCAGACAACTTCCTCCAATGCACAAGTTGCCTTATATTTTCAACGTTTTTTTCTGATAGTCACTTTAACACATGTAAGTAGTACTCTTAATAATGTTTTGAGAAATCAAAACTGCATTTTTCTCACAATCATCCAGTCACCAGCCTTCATCCCACACCTTCAGGCCATTAGCTCAATGTTGGCTAAATTTGCCTTTTGGACTACATGTGTTGTTGAACGAGAACAGGATCTCTTTTTTTTTATCTTGGGAAAGGAAGTGTTCTGGCAGCATGTCTAGGTCTTACGCACAGAACAGGATAAAGCAAAAAAGAGGACACCACCCTGAAATATACGCATCTCGTGATATAATTAATCAGTTTCTGAACATGATGAACTTCCCTACAACAGAATTAAAAGGAAACACCTTGCAGATAATAATGAAAAACTGTAGTAGCTCATGCAAAAATCTTTCCTTTTCCCAGAGTAGATCTTTAAGGATTTAGTTCTTAATTTCTTTTTAAAGAAAAACAGATTCCTATTCCAAATAAAGAATAATTTCACTGGATGAAAAAAAAAAAGAAGGCATCCTAAAGCACCACTACTTTAAAGTTTGTCTTCTTACTTCTCCAAAAAACCTCATATAACTCTCCACTTGAATTTCTTCCCAAAAACAAACAAAAAAATCCAACCAAACCAAACCCCAAAACAAAAATTCTAAACAATCTATTTCTAGAAAACAAAGTTCTACTGCAGGGACACAGTTCTTACAAGATATGTTACGTAATCATCCTCATATAACAGGAAATTTTAAAAAATCAATTTAACTGCGATCATTTCTGATTTAATATGGTTTGGATCAGTAAGTTGTAATTGCAAAAGCCGTGCATTTGTAATTAATGAGTAAAAATTATTCAGAAGTGGAATGGGTTGAATGCCATTAGAAGTTTATACACATAGTACCAAGTTCTGTTCATACAGAAAATTAAATTCAAAAGTTGATTTTAATGCACGATGCCCCTCTTTCATTAGGGAGCTCTGATGAAAAGCCAGTAATATAAAGACTATGACCCAAAGTTCAAGATAGCAGTTGAACAGCCTCTAATCCTCTCTATACAATAAAAACGGCATTTTTGACTCAAATACGAGGCCGCATTTTGCCGTGTTCACGGTGTGAAGTGCCACTCAAGGAAGATAATCCTGTGGGACTCTTGCCCGCAGGCAGCGACACCAGGCTGTGCCCCACGTGTGGGAAAGGCGTGCCATCCTTCCCTTTCCTTGCTGTGGTGCATGGAGGCAGAACTCCCACACAAACCCAGAGCTCCAGCTGCCCTCCAAGCACTCCTCCCCACCCGCCCTCCCCAGCTCTGAGGCTGAACAGGGACAGTTCCCCTCTCCGCTGCTTGCTCAGGAGCACTCGGCCCAAGACAAGCACCAGCCTCCCAGGAACACTCAGGTGGCAAGACGCTGTTGAGCAAATGTGAGATTTGCAAAGCAAATGCCGTGACATGGCTTAAAAGACAAAACCACAACAATTACTTTCATAGGAATTATTGTTTTCTTTTCTTGATAAGATTAGTATATTTGATGCTAAACTTCATCTTTTTGGGGATGCAGAAGAATATTTATTATCAACCATAAGCAAACTGAGAGGAAAATACTCCCAGTGAAGTGTCTGAGTCACCAGCTCAGGTATTTAAAAGATACACAGAGGTGTATAAAAGATGTGTAGATGTAGGCTTTGGGTACATGGTTTAGTAGTGGACTCAGCAGTGCTAGATTAAGGGTTGGACTCCATGATCTTCAAAGACCTTTCCAACCTAAATAATTCTATAGTTTTGTACTGAAGTCTAAATGGTGTAAGGGCTTGTTGATAGGTGCTGAGTAGAAATGCATTTTTACCCTCCAACAGACAGGCTCTATATACTGAGTATTGACTTATCACTCACTTCTCTGTTTCTTGAAGGCAAAAAATAAACAGCAAGGAAGAAAGAAAAACCAACCACCCTCGTTAAAGAAGTTACAAATGTTCCTTACAGAACTGCTTAATTAAATCTCTGTGCAGGGGGATCCTATACCCAACCTCAAACTAAAGGGAATACAATAAAGTCTGAGGAAAAAAAGCACAACAGAATTTGTACATCTACAGTTTTGACCCAAGATATTTCCTCACTGTTACAATTGCTACCTCCCTTTCAAAGGGAAATAAAAGATGAGGGAGGCAGAATATTCTGTCAGTCTAATAGACACATGCGCATTCTGAGTTTATCAGGAAAAAGACCGGGATTAATTTTACACAAAATATGTGTATTCAACACAGAGCAGGAAGATTATAAACCAGAAGATTCCATTTTATGCGAAAGTATAAAATTCCAAACACAGACTTTGTGTTCATCTACCAGCAAATGAAATTTAAAATCAAATTTTTGGACTTCATTAGTTCAATTCATAGGGCTCCTGAGGATGTAACAGGCTCATGTTCTCAATCTGCTTGTTGATCTCACTTGAAAAACTGACAAGACTTGGTTGCAAAGTCCCAAGCTGAGGATGTAGAACTAATCTTTTAGTGCAAACTAACCATATGAAAGCAAAAAGGTTGCTGTTTTTCTGATTAATTCAAATTATATGGAGTTCTTTAATCTCAGCTACACATAGTTTTGATATTGTACTTTGCTTTGATTAGTCAAGACTGTATTTTTGTTGTTGTAAACAAAAGACAGTCAGTCTTTCAGCTACTTTCCCATTGGACATATTTCCTACTTCACCTTTTTTCTCACTCATCAAAAAAGCTATTTCTATCATCTCACAGCTCTATATTTCTGAAAGCATGTATGTTTTAATGCTAAGTTTATGAACAAATATTGAAACATCATTGAAAAAATACTACCAATGCCAACACAGCACTGAAAGAGCTTTAGTTCTGTCTGAAAAAAGTTAATTTCCTCTTTTCTACTTGGTAATGCAAGCTGCTCTGCAGCTAACAAAAAGGTTCTTATTGTCTTGTTAAATTTAAAGTAGCAATAAACATTAACTCAGTCTCAAACATGGTATGATACTGTATGTAGCTAGGTTAAAAGGAAACGTAAAAGAAATTACCTGGATTGCTTAGGGAATCCTAAATTTACCCAACTATTTATCAGAAAAACTAATGAAAAGCCTTTTTTGTTCTAGCTATTACTCTCTGAAGTGTGTGACTTTACCAGCAAGACAAAACAAAAAGCAAATCTTGGGAGCCATTATCAGTTGGACATTCACATAACAAGGTCCGGAGAGACATATCCAGAAGTTTCCGCCTTTAATCCAACTCTGACTAATGTTGGATGCTGCTCTCTTGATCCATCCGAGCTCTCCTACTGCCAAAATAACTGCAAGGCTTGCAGGTCCGAATGCATCGTAAGCCTTTCCCAAGGCACCCCAACACTATCTGAGGCACTGAAACTATGGCAACCGAATAAGAAAGCAGCCTCCATGATTAATAGATGAAGATCCCAGCGACAGTGCCTTGCTAGGCCATAATTCAGGAATGCAGTAGGAATTAGCATAGAATCCGTCTCAATCTACCAATAAAAAGTAGATTTTGAAAGGCATCAACAAAATCACGGGGTTTTTTTCTGCAGAAAAATGAGAAAAACCCACAAAAAAAAAAAAAAAAAACCAAACAAAAACCCCTATGGAACTATAAACTGTTCAAAATCTCATTAACATTTCAATGAATGGCTGCCTCAAGAGCAAGTAATGGATAAATGTTCATGAACAATGGTGAAGGAAGCAACATATGAAATTTTCTATTCAAGTATAAAAGCCATATGAAGAACACTCAATATATAGAACATCTAAGTGAAACTGAGCAGACATAGATAGGAAAGTAGAGATAATGTTTGCTGCGATAAAGAATATAGTTGGATGCGGTTTTTCCCATTGTGTTGGGAATTCCTACGGGAGAGTATTTTTTGTATCTGCTGAACTGGAACGCCTAACCATAGCTATTATATAGTCCACACATTTTCACTGTTAGAAGGTCGCTGGGTCTATCAGGGTCATTACAAAATCAATGACCATTAGGAATACCTTTTCTTTTTAAGCACATAATGAAACTTCTGCTATTATCACCAGTAAAAGTACTGGTAGAAAAGTCTTCATCCAACTAGATATTCTCAGACTGATATGAAAGGGCATAACAAAACTATTGGGGCTTTTTTACCACTTTTATAAGCTCTAAGTTTTCACTAAAGACAATGGGTTACAGAAATCACAAAAACATAGGGATGGGAGCTTTTTTTGCCTGCTTCATGGAAAGGGTGTAATTCTGCAGTCAAGGCATGGCTCTACCTGGGAAGGATGAGGGAGATGATGCCAAAGGCTTCCCACCCTGAAGACAGGGCCCATGCTGTCCTGTTAGAGTGGTGCAGCAACGCTGTGCACCTGCCCCTGGAAACTCTTTCACTTCAGAACTGCAGGCGTACTGCACAAGTGTACTGCTGTGGAAAGCTCCTCAGTAGCAATTTTGTCAGTAGCTAAAAAAAAACCCCAAAACAAACCAAAAACCTGCCACTAGCAAAAATGGCAGAGAGTAGTCCATGATACATGAATTTCAAGTATGTTATATAAATACTTTACATAGAAGTGCCTATTATTAACAATATTTTTAAAGGAAAGGTCATCACCGAATGTAGTGAATTTACCATATGTCTTCACTCTCGAGATACAGCAACTGGCAGTTCTGTTAATAGCTGGTTTATCTGCTTTATTTTACATCTCTATTTCAGCCACTAAAGAAACACTCTGGGGCTTGGGGAAAAATTTCTTTCATACAAAAATGACTTTGAATTCACATCAAGCATTATTACGGCTCTCCTTTGGGCTGATAAATAACAACAGTTCTATACTAGGAAAGACTTCATGAGATTTTTCAGCAAATTATGGGAGAATTCTTTCAGGGTTTTTCTTGTATTCTTCCTTTTCTGAAATCTGGTTTTTGTTGTTGTTGTTGTTGGGGTGGTTTTTTTGCTTTGTCTTTTTAAGTAAATTCTACTTTTTTAAAATTAAACTATAGCCAGAGTTAAACTTGAGATTTCAAAGGTCATAAACCTGGTAGCCTCATTTATGTTCATCCGGTGCATGAAAGCTGAGAACGTTATTCTTTTATGGGGGGGAAGCATAGATCTCTTACCCCCTTCCCTGTTTCCAGCAATAGCAGCCTTTATAAGAAGTGCCAAAAACTGCAAATGTTTCTATGTAAGCCTGTCCTTCAAAGGGCCCCTCCTAAGACTTCCAGAACACCCTAATTTTTTGCTTATTTTCTGTTTTTCCTCTCCCTCCATTCCCATGCTACATTTAATTTTGAATCCTTTCACATCTTCCAGAGGCCAGAATAAAATAGGCAAATGAGAAGCTTGGGAACGCCACAAGACACACAGGAGCTGCAATACCTAAAATTATAACACAGTAGGTGGCACTCTTCCCTTTAAAACCTAAAGCTATGCCTTGGGCATGTGCTGCCATATTGACATGCTGCAATCAAGATCCAAAACCCAAAGCAACCCTCACCACAGAAAATTAGAGATCTCTTAACGCTGCAGAAACATACACACTCAATTATTCCCATGGCCATGGGTAACACAGCACATAAAGAAAATAGAGGCATACAGACTCTGCTCTGCCAGGTTTGTGCTTGAACTGGAGTAGTCTACTTTTACCCCCACAGACCCTACGCACATTTAAGCTGTTCCTTACTCAGAGAACTGGTGCAACAGGCCAAAAATGAAAATATTCCTATAGAGATCTGTCAGGCTCAGGTCCAGGCTCTCCCTCAGCTGATTACTTCTGTGTTAGAATGCTGTTCATGGTTGCTGCATGCTGTTGATCAGCAGTTGGACTCTGAGCTACTGACTTTATCTTGCTGTCAAAATGTCTTGCCCACCTAAGAGTAATCCTGATACACAGAATTTATGAATATGAAATTCTTAAATGGTCTCCAGTAAAAAGCATTACTTATAACTCTTATTTTTCCGTTGCCCTGTCAAACAAAGCTTGCCACAATTTGTTGGATGTGACTTGCTCCATGACACACAGATCTAGGTCTGACTTATAACATTAAGGATCAGTCCAGACCAAATGTACTCAGAGGATAGCTTCAGGTTCTTAACAAGTATTGATTCCCAGAAGAGGACAGTATTTTCAGCTTGCGGCTCAAACACAAAAAAAAAGTCCACATTTAAGTAATATTTCAGCAACTGCATTTACTCTTAGAAAATTACTCCGGCAGGCAAGGTATTCCTGGGTCAGCAAAGCTTACTTGGGTGAATGAGATTGCAAAAGGTGAGGGCTAAAGATTTACTTCATCAATAAATGAATAGTAGCAGGTCAAGTACTGCAGCATCTATATTAAATACTGATAGTGAAAACTTCTTAGTACAGTTCAACTTCTCTAGCATATGCTGCATCTAATATAATTTCAATGTTGTTTTCCAGAATTTCAGGATTTACTGGCTTGTTTGTTTTCAGCATTCTGCTACAGCATATGGGAATCAGGTACTATACACAAAACATTTGTTTCAGTAGTATAACAATGTGTTCTTGCAAAGAAGCTGGATGTAAGACATGTATTAGCTCAGGTCAATTTAATCCTAAAACATTTTATGCCTCCCCTGCTGTAAACCATGTGAGCTCCTTTCATGTGTATTTATGTATGGCTCTTCAAAACAAGATGACAAATTTCCCCTTCCCTTCACAAAACATGCACAAGCAAGTTCACAATCACCTACTTCCTTTCTAATGCAAACAATTCTAGTCTGGATTTTTCACAGGTCATTAGTTTGATCTCTGTCTTTCCCTTTTTCTCTTTTTTTTTTTTTAGATTCCTTTCAAAAATTTAATGAAGGCAACTCTTCATTCTCAGCCCAATCCACCTCCTTCTTCAGTCTTAAACACCAGTAACTGCAATCTTCTATTTGCAAACATAAAGGGACTATGTCTGATAATCACTTTCATCTTCAAGCCGCTAGAAATGTTAACTAGCCATCTTCCTCATAGATGTCAGTGCCCAATTATTTTTTGGTTCAAGTAGTATGAGTTCAGTTGATAAGGCTGGTTTGCCATTAAGCAAGAATACACAGTTTTCAAGTAGACTAATTGAGAACACACAGAACATCTGTGACTGCCTTGTTTGTAGTCTCTGAAAGCATTCACCTGTGCTTCAAGCCTTTGGTGCCTAGTACATGACAAGCAAATGTTGCAAATACAATACATTAAAATATTACTTACTATTTAAAATTTTCTTTAGCATTTAGGCACAAATCTCATCTGGGCACGCTGCTCCTGAGCAAAGCTTCTATGAATGACAGAGATTTTCTCCAGTGAAGAGTGGTGGACAATGGAAATCAACTTTTTTATGCACGTGAAATTATTTGGCTTTAGAGAGAGTCAGTTCTCTCTGTCTTGTAACTTAAAAGAAGCTACCATATGAAAACCAGGCTCCTATTAGATAAAAGGATGCCCTAGACAGTGAGACACCTTGGCAACTCTACTTCTTTAATAGAGACAAACCTCCCTGATCCTACTGTAGCACTTGCTTGCAACCATGTTCAAAGCAATTCCATGAAGAAACAGATTTGCTGGAGCAGATCTGAATTTCCTCACAATACACTAGAACAGTCTCATTTTAAAAAAAAATTAAAGAAAAAAAAAAAAAAAAAAAGAGAAGCTAACAACCGCAAGATCACTTTGTGTTTCTAATCTGAAAAAAATGGTATGAGCATGATAACAGCTGCATAAATCTTACCATGAGAGAAAGCTACAAAATCTCAATGAATTTTGAGAATTGAATTTTAAATCAAAAGAGCCTGACTGCACTGGACTTTGTCATCCTGATGTCAAAGGATTTAATCACCAAGTAAAGATTACTTGGATGAGAATGGTTTACTGGATGACACTTAAATTTAATGAATGCTAACCAAAAGCATGAAATAATTGTTGCAAAGACAGTGAGGAAAATCACACCTTTAGCTACTATCTTTGAGGTCAACTTAGTAACGATATCGTTGCGGGATGATACAAAACCAGTTAGAAGAATCTATGTCAAATAATAATCAACTTCGTGCAGCCCTGTGACAGAAAATGGTTGTGCACCTTTAGCACTTCGTTATTTACAACACCTGCATGCTGTTGTGTGCGCCTTTAGAAAATGAAGCATTCACCTTGCTTGCAGCGCTAGGAATTAGTATGTTTTACAGTTTATCACAGACTTAACTAAAGCCTTTATCTTCTGCTGTTCCATCAGTGAAATAATTTTCTGCAGCAGCTAAACATCCGTGCTGCACAGACACTGGCACAAACGCGCATGTTTACAAACTTCAAAAGCAGCAATTATCTCGGGAGAGGAACAGGAGAACAAATTATCTCCTGAACAAGCGGCCAAGGCTAGAAAAAGACAGAGCCGTTTGCCTAAGGGAAACCCAGCAGTTACTGCCTTGAGACTCACCCCGGGATGAGCCAGGCAGGACAGGGGCGGTGGCGACAGGCAGAAGGGCATCTCCACTGCAACTGACCGGGCTGAGCCTCAGCCCCGCTTTCCCCGCCAGCCCTCTGCGCGCACGCCGTCCGGTCCAGCCCCGGGAACGCCTCCCTTGGACGGCCCGGCAGTCAGGCACGAAGGACGGGCCCTCGCAAGGAGCAGGTACTTTCCTCACGCGTGATGGAGACCCAAACTTTCCACCGCCCTCCGTGGCGGCGGGGCGAGGGGCGGCGCTGACCCTCGGCCGCCCCAGAGGCTGCCCGAGCCCCGCCGCCGCCGCCCCCCGTGCCTCGCCGCCGTGTCGCCAGCGCCCCGCAGGACGGAGGCACGGGAGCCTTCCCGGCCCGCGCGCAGAAGGGACAGGGTGTGTGCGTGCAGAGTGAAATCCCTTCCCGGCTCAGCATCCTTTCCGCTCAGCACCATCCTGCTCCATGCTCGGCATCCTCTCCTCACCTCAGCATCACGCTGTCCCCTCCTCGGCGTTCCTCCCAGCCTCAGCATCCGCAGCACGAAGGAGCCCCGCTCCCGGTCCCCGCCCGGCCCCAGCGGTGCGCCCGGCGTGCGGCGTTTGCGGGGCGCCGCGTCGCCAGCCTGAGCCCCTCCTGGAGGGCCAGCCCTGTTACTCCCCTGTTACTCGCCATTAAGAAAACTTTCTCTTTTCCGCCGTTTCTCCCATTTGGCCCGGAGCCCGAGGGCGGAGAGGGGCTGAAGGAGCGACAGGGCGAGTGCTGGGCGGAGGGAGAAGAGTTGCGCTGCCTCGCACGGCTTCCCGCCCGGCGGGCGGTCACGGAGGGGTCTGGCCTTGCCCAGCCCGTCTGCCGGCGCTCGCCGGCCAAGGAGCAGCGGCTCGGCAGTGCCGCCGGCCCACGGGGGAAGAGGCTGGAGGCGCCCGGCAGAAAGGGGCGGGGAGCATCCCTAGCCCAGAGGCACCCTTGGCGGGGCTGAGCGAGGGCGGCCGGCAGCCCACCTTCACCGGGGCCGGGGCGGAGGGGAGGGCGGCCACTGTCCGTGGGGAGCGGGCGGGGAGGTGAGCCCGCGGCCCCAGCCCACGATCGCGAACAAAGCCCGCGGCTGCGCCTAGGGCTGCTCCGCGGAAGAAGTTGCCTCGATTCCCGGCCACTTCCCCCAAAAAGCAGCGCCAGCCTCGGAAAAAACCAATAAAGAAACACATCGGCCGCGACCCAGCTACACCGCGGGAACGGCAGAGACGGCGGGGTTACGCCTCTGCACGGAGCGCACACATAGTTGTTGTAACAAAGACCCCGCACCCAGCCCCGCACGATGCCCGGCGGCCCCGGCGGCGGCGTCCCGCGGTGCCCAGCTCCCCGCGGTGCCCGGGCGGGCGCCACCCCCGCCAGAAAGGGCTCGGGGATGGGAGCCGAGGAGCCCCAGCCCAGCGCCCGCAAGCCGCGCTGGGGTTAGGGGAGGGAGGATAACATGTTTGGCAATTGGGGTCGGGGGCGGGGGGGGGGAAGGAAAGAAAAATATGGGGGTTAAAAAAAAAAGGGAAAAAAAGATGAAGGCACGAGATGCCGGTAAAGTGACAACACCAAGCGCAGCGTGTACACTTGCGGGAGGCTCTACTCCTCCCTAGGCGCTGCAAACGATGTCGAGACAGAAGGCAGAAGCAGCCCGCCTCAAACCACACACCACCACCCTCGGCTCCTTCCGAGCCGGAGCAATCCCAAAACATAAGGTAGGGGTACGGACGGGGGGTGTACTGTACCTTTTCGGTGCATGTATCTGGGCAGCTAGAGGACAACTAGCTGATGTAGTGTCCCATTTAGTAATCCATTTTAGGGGATCTCTCTGGGAAACTGGAGCCACTCTCTCTTTTGCAATCCTTTGTCATTACTACATGTGTGCTTCCCAGGGGATGGTATATTTAATATTTCTACTTTCTGAATTGCAAACGCAATTTGTTCATTTCCAATGATGGACGAAGAAGGGAGTGATCAGAGAGAAGAATAAAAAATAAAAAAAATAAGCAAAAAAAAAAAAAAAAAAAAAAAAAGCGTTAGCAACTCCTCTCCAGACCCAAATTCCACTACGGTTCCACTCCAGTAAGTCCCCTTCAGTCGAGCCTCGGGAGGTAAGTCATTTCGGGGTCTGCTGGTCCCTCTCTACCAGAAGTGCTCCCGGTGTGACGGCTGCTTCAGGAAAACTCCGAGGCTGGAGGTACACGCTGTGCCACGGCAGGAAAGCGTAGTCGCTGCTCGCCTCGAGCTGCCGGGCATCGGACTGTGCGCGGCGAGGACGTGGGAGCCGCTGTCTGTGTGTCTCTGCCTGTCCCCGTCTCCCGCCGCTGCCGCTCCGTCTCCCGCCGCCCTCCCGCTGTCCCCGGGACGCGGCTCCGCCGGCGGAGGCGGAGACAAAGCCCGGACTGGAGCGCGGCGGACGGGCGGGCGCGCCCCGCTCCCCGCCCCGCCCCGCCCACCGCCACGGGCGGGGCACGCTCGCGGTCGCCCCGCCCCGCAGGGGGCGGGGCCGGGGCCGGGCGAGGCGTGAGGGAGCCCGGGGAGCGCGGAGCGGGGCGGCCGCGCGTCGGTCTGGGGCTCGCTGTGGGCGGTGCTGCTGCCAGCGGCACCTTGGGGCTGGTGCCGAGCGTCACTGGGCTTACGTCGAGCAGGTGTCTACGGAAGGGACTCGCCGCCCCCTGCCATCGCCCGTTTTCTCGGAGCTGTCGCCGCCTCCAGCCATCACGGTCGTTCCGCGCCGGTAGGGCGCGGAGAGGCGGCGAGGAGCGGGGAGACGCCCGCGGCAGCGGCGAGAGCACGGGGCGGGACGGGGGCAGCCGGCTGCAGCCCTCCGAAGGACTCGCTGCTTCCCCGCGGGATCTGGGGCTGCTGCGGAGCCCGGGGCGGCAGCGAAGCCCCGCGCACGGGGCCGGGGCGGGCCGTTCCCCCTTGGGCGCATCCCCGCGTCCCCCGGGGAAAGCGGGGACGGGGACTGCAGCTGGCCGTCCTCTTGTCGCCTTTTCCCCCTTCCCACCGTCTCAGTCCCGCCTCGGTGGTCGCTGGCTGCGCTAATCCCTGTCTCGGAGCCGATCCAGCCGGGAGCAGGAGCAAGCCGCGCTAATACCCTAATCCCCCTCTCCCGTCGCTGCGCCGAGGCCCCCCGCCGCTGCCGCCGGCGGTAATCCTGCCGGCCCGGCCGCGGCACCGCTCCCCGCTCGCCGCCCAGCGCCCCGCGCCGCCCCCGCCGCTGCGCTCCCTGCGCGCCGCGCCCGCAGACCCCGCCGGGGCGCTCGGCCCCTGCCTGCGGAGCCGCTGGCCCCTGATTCCGGCCCTCCGCGCCCTCCTGCTTTCCGCTCTTCCCGGCCCCTTCCCCTCCCGCGCCCCGCTGACCTCTCAGAGCATCAGGGCTGGGGCGGACGGACCGCGGGAGCGGGCTACGCTGTAAATCCAGCAAAATAGCTCGAAGTCAGTGAGGTGAAAATCCGCGTGTTCCTTTCTTCGATGGCGGCATGTGATTCCTCATGAGTTTTAACAGTGATTTTCACCCTCTAGATCTCCCCGGAGTTAAGGCTGCGAGGAGAGCCTCTAGTTGTTTCAGCGTGAAGATACCTTGTTTCCAGGGAATTCATGAACATGTGCAATTACTTTAACATGATTTATACTTTTTTTTCCCCCGCTAACCAGATAAGTGAAAGGACAGAGTTCCACTAGGAGAGTTGCTGTCAGGTCACGAAGTATGGCATTAAAATTAAAATAATTACTTATTTATGACAGCTGTTTTTTTCTGCCTTTTATTTTCAGATAATGAAAGGACTGTAAGACATTGGTTTGGGATCTGTATTTGATTTGGGTCTAAAATTAACCACACACCCATTCAGTTTCTAGTTGTTAGATTACAAGGGAAAACATTCATCTGTATCAAGAAACAGTTTCTTCTTTCCTTTCTGACAGTTTAAACTGTCAGAATGTATACTTAGGGTAATTTTATGACCAAAGGAGCCAAGACCTAATTTATATTTTCTTTCTTTCTTTCTATCCCTGAAAATCTAAAACAGAAGTGAGTTCTGCACCAAACAGGGTTATTGCTGGAGACAGATAAATTTTACAAATGATTTCTGGGTACCAAGTGTGTGTCAGAGGGGTAAACCAGATGAATGTACCTTGATTTGCCAAGACCCCTAACCCTATTTCCACAAAGAGGTCCTTGATCATATCATGGTACTTCTTCCTCTGTCAGGAAGTGAGAACAGAGACTGAACACAGGACTCGTGGCGAATACCCATTTCACAATAGCTAAGGCTGACATTTGATCATTATATCATGTTCAATCACTGCACACATTTTGAGGTCTTCAAAACTGCCACCAACTTGGTTGTGGATTTGAACTGGAAGCAGATATAGGTTTGGTCTTTACTGTGTGCTTCAGCTATTTCACAAGTATTTCCACAATACTGAATGGTTTATTTTAACATTGCATTTCTTTACTAATCAAGAAAGGCTCTCTGACAGAGAATATTTCCCCCTCCTATATTTAGGCTTTTGAAAAATACAGACCAGATTTTTATACAATGAAATTTCTGGAAGAAGGAACACTAAAAAATCCTATTTTCCAGATAGTGGTACTAGCTAAGGCATCAGTTACTAGAAGTTTTATATTCTGGAGTTTTTTACAAAATTGTTTTTCAATCATCCATTTTTCCCCTGTCTTTACTTTCCAAGCCTTTGCTGCCTAACTTAAGTCATGCACTGTAGCCATTTTTCATTTAGCCCTCTGCCAAAATGACACCCAGCTTTTCTGTCCTTCATTACCTCTTGGTTTGCTCTACAAACTCTTTAAGTGTCTTCATGGCTTGAAAACTCACCCTCATTTTTACCTGACTCCCTGTTCCCTTTCTCACTCAGTACTGAATCCAATGAACTATTCTCCTTGTATTTTCTCTCTCACCAAGCTTTTTAGTCTATTTTTGTGGAACTTTAATGTCAATCTCAATTCTTCATGCTGTCAGATTTTCTGAAAACAGAGACACAACCTTACTTGTTTTGCCTAGACTAGTTAACAATTGTGGGCTACTCACATGGGCTTGGGGAAGGGAATTATTACTCTTATTGATGGGAAAAGACATATTTTTTTTTCACTGTCTGCTTTTTGGCAGCCGCAGCAGTAGAGTGCGGTGGGTTTTCCAGTCAGGAATTCTTGGTGAGGTCTCCATGGAGCTGTGCATTTTAAAATCCTGACCTGAACAATTCAGACAGGCTATAGAAAACTTCTCCAACTCCTTCCAACCCCTCTGCAAAGTAGGTCTTTAGCAAAAATTTTACCTTATTTTGTGTGAAAATGTTACCTCTACTCCTCCTTAACCACATGTGAAATATGTTTGTGAGACAGGTGGCCTGTATGAAAGAAGGGCATTTTTATCTCCTTCGCTGGCAGCACCTGCCTCTTTCAGCTGGGGAGTGCAGAGTTCAATGCTAATTTGTGTGCTAAGTCCCACATTATATAATACATATTTTCCACTGTACTGTCTTCCCAGATCCATGTGATTGTTAGATGCAGCTCTCAGGAGTTGGGACACTACAGGGGTGCCATGGCACCTTGTTGAGCTCATCCTCATTCATTGCCTTCCTACACCAGAACATTCAACACATGCAAAATACGCAATATTCCGTGATTCCAGTTGTTACTGTTAGATTCAGTTCAGCTTCTTCTTGCCACTATTTCGAAAGCTCAAGATGCAGCAGGGTTTTACGTTGTCAAGAAACAAAAGGAATGGCAGAGCTGCGGACTTTGGCAGCTGTCTGGGAGATACAAGGGGGTTTTGCCCCAAGGAGGGTATGAGATAGTTTTGATGTCCACGAGGGACTTAAATTAAGGCTGTAATCTTAGGAGGGCTTGTTACTCCTTTTTCCTCTTTCCTACTTGGGCATCAGCATCAGAGGAAATGCTTTTACCCATGGAAATACGTTTCACCACAAATAAAAACAAAATGTTGAATGCAGCACATCTTAATATAAAATAAGTGTTGACTTCTTTAATCTTATAGCAATACTGAAATCTCATCAAACTGCAAATATGATTTGTGTCAGGACAAGATTATTGAATGCCTGGCAAAGTAATTACTCCTACAGAGAGAAAAATAAGATCATTCTTTTAACCACTTCAGGGAAATTCATCAAACTCAGCTGTTCTCTGAAAATGTGGTTGAAAGTGGGGAGGTTTTTTATCAGCTTGTAGCTGTGTTTTGTGCGACTAAAGGAAACAAGACTTGTAAAAATCAGCAGAGACCCAATTCTCTTAGTGTAAAGTGGCAATAGGTCTTTTGCCCAATTAACTTGTGCAGAGTGAGGCTCATAGTTTAAAGGTATGAATGCTAGACATTTTACAGCTCTTTCTGAACATGTAAAATGAGATGAGATTAAGAATAACGGGTTTCCTCCGTGGACATGATTTTTAATGGTTGGTGAATCCTTGCAAAATTCTTTCTGTAAATAAGGATCTTACCAGAAGTGCCACATTTTTAGGTTGCTGGATGACATATATGGATTTCTCTTAAACACTTACTTCAGACATCTTCCGAGTGGATACTCAGATGACTACAAGTTGACATGGGATGTGCTCAACAAGAAGCACCCAGAGTATTCAAAGTTCAGTGAAGTAGTTTGTAATACTCACTGGAAACACCAGTGAAGGTTTTGCCTCTGCTGGGAACCCAGAGTGTCTCTGTGCCAATTCTGTGCAGGTTGGTCTCTACAACTGTGGAGGACTTTGGAAGGCAAACAAGGCTGCAGAGCAGATGTTTTATGCTGGAGGCTGCCCTGGTCAGCTCCCACTGTACTGTGCCAGAAAAATCAGCAGAAATTCATGTTGCACTGTGAGCAACATTCGCATGTCACTGTGTCATCTAGTTCCCAGAAGAGGAGAGTGTTACATGATGGTGAAATAAGCAGAGAAAACTGTGGATAGCGGCTGGACCATATGGTAAAGGGAGGAGCTCCCTGTTAAAAAACAGAGAAAACAACAGAGCATGTAAGATCAATATGGGAAAGTGATGTAGAATTTAACAGTTAAAACGAACAGAAATTTGCAGTGATTCATTATCAAATTACTCTAAACGTACATGGGCCAAATCTTCCTGTTTAACGTAATCTTATTAATGGTAGTGCATCCGTAACAATTTCACCTGCTAATGATTTGCGTTGTAAAATTTCACTAGGAAGGGATATTATGGTAATTTTTAACCAGCCTGAAGAGCTCCGCAGCAGGAATATAACTGATCTGTTCTATTCCATAGGCACTTAAGTTCAAGTCACTAGAAAAATTATTTGCTATTGAACTCTATTGGATTTTCCATAAAGGGAAACTTAATTTCTTCACACATTGGCTGTTGATGATCTCACATTAGTCTCTTGTAGTTAGAGTCTCTGAGAGGAAAATTAATGAGAAACTATAGAGAGAGCATCTGAAGAGAGATTTCAAGGTTTCTTTCTCCTCAGTTTTGCAATGGGAGAAGACAGCACACTCCTCTGTTATTTCATGGTGATTTTATTTCAAGTATTGTGCCCTATGTTTTTAGTTCACTCTTTCAGAAGATCCACATCCCCAGCTATTCCAACATTGTTTTTAGGTATTGCACCTTTTTTGAGTACAGTGAGGAACTGAACAGAATAAAATGTTTCTCTCATCTGCTGTTTCTCTCTGTATAATTAAGTTTTGATGCTAACTACTAAGTTGTCTGGGGAGTAAGTGAAGATGTCTCTCTGAAAGACTCTCTGAAAACTTGTAGAATGCATTTTGATTGCAAAGTTAAGTTAATAGTTTTCTTTAGGTGAATCCTCAGTTCTCATCAGGACTCATTAAAATAAGGCTTGATCAAGAACTTAAGGGAAACAGTGAAGAGAGAGATTTATTTTTTGGCTTTGCCTATGTTCTTGCAGTAGGTAAATGGATTCAAAGTGAAACATTGCAGTGGCTCCCCAAAACACCAATGAACATATCAAATCTGTGTGGGGTAACTAAGTGTAAAATCATAATTGAAAAGACAGCACTGAAACAAGTAAATACGATAATAAAAATGTTTTAAGTACAACTACAGCAACAAACTGAGAGCAAACTCAATTTCAAGTAAAAAGAAGTAGTTTGTTTAGTAAATCAGAATAATTACTTTCAGTGTCCCTTCAGTGGAACTGAGCCCTTAGGAACATTCCGTAAATGGAATTGCCAGGCAATACAATATTACCAAATAGAAACTGTTAATGGTTTCAGTATTGGAAATAAAGAGCCTTTATTCTATCCTCCTACCCAACACACATACACACACACACAATTTATAACATTAATGATTATCCAGCTGACTTTTTTGTTTTCTTTTTTTTAACTCTTGAATTGATGGCAGAAGAAGGGGGTTGTAACTGACAAACTAAAAACAGGAGAAGGACAGAGGGGAAAAGAGGAGCCAGGACAAAATGAAGGAGTCTGGATGATGGCTCCAGCTGAGAGGATTTGTAAGTGGGCAGTGGGCAAGGAGGGAAACCAGAGAGGAGTGATGGGGGAAGGAGATACATAGAAAGAGGACCAAAGAGAATGAGAAGCAAATAATCTCTATGTGCAGCAAAAGATTAGTGAGATGAGATAAAATAAAGCAATGAAAAAAGAATGGGATTGGTTAGACCTTGACCACTGAGCAGCTGATCAAAAATTTTCTCTTTAGTCAGGTTTTATTTTTCAATCTTGAAAGATTACTGACTTAAAACAACAAGAAATGTGAGACTGAGTAGCTCTAGGTTTACACTTGCTTTTAAACAATATGAATATTTTTACATACTAAAGGAGGAATTGATGTCAAGCACATTATGGCCTGCTAAGATACAGAAGAGTGACTGAAAATGTGTTGAAAGACAGAGACTTTGGAAAAAACTGTGTCCTGCTTTATGCAGAGCAGTTTTCATTAGTGTCAGTCACCTCCTAACACAGCCTGATGAGTTATTTGGACCCGATTCTGTGTGGAAAAAGTGACACAGGATAACCAGGAAATAACAGTGCTCCAGAACATGGGATCAATCTAGAAAGGCAGCAGCTTGACACCCATCATGTCTGGTGGGTGGGCTGGATGGAGTTTGGCTCCTCTTTATTAATTTATTAAATTCACCTTGCTCACAGCTGTGAGCAAGGTGAAATTAGCAGGTGAAAGGAAACAAGTCTCTCACATCATCCCTGTGCACCTTCCCTCACCAAGGCTGACTTAATGTCCCTGCTCTCTCACAGAGAAAAGCAGAAATTTATTTGTCTGAAATGGAAAACGTGGTGTTATAGATGAGTAATGTGATGGTCAGCTCTCACAATTAAGAGATGTATATTAGGTGTATGTATGGTGATATTATTGTAATATCTCCTCCCATAGCCCTCTTTCCTTCCCCCTTGTAATAGTCAGGGCATTTGGGGAGGGCCAGCTTATTACTAGGAGGGGTGGCAAAGCAACACCTGACCTCCAATCAAGATGTAAGAAAGTATTCTCCCCCAATAGATGGCAAAGAAGGAGGTGACTGATAAAACTTTAGAAGGGAGTTAAGGATATAAAAGGCAGAGCATCCACTTTGTAGCTGAGTATGTGGGTAGTGTTTTAAGGATGCTCAGCACTGTAATTTTTCCTTATTCATTCCTTTGTTGTATTTTTGTTAAGATTTAATAAACCTTTGAAATTTTCAAAGTGAGCTTCATTTCGCACAATGGGATGAGCCATAAGTTTGTAGCGTAGTGTGGTTTTTATGGGTTACAGTGGGGAGTTGATGGGGTCTGTTGAGTGATTTCTTGAATGCTGTCTAGCAAAGGTATTATCACTCAGGAAAAAGAGCAGAAATACATATTTTCCTTTGTTTGCTTAATCCCTTTTCCTAAGAGGTGTTTCTAGCTCTAGTTTCATCAGCTGGTGTAGAAGGGGCTCCCTTCTGAATATTATTATCTTCAGAATAATAAAGAATTCTGGAGACAACTATTTGGCAGTCTGGATTTTTCCAGATAATTATCCAAACTCTGCCAATGGTACTTGTGTTCAAAAGAGTCTGACTCAGTAAGAAGTTGAACTGAAGTTCATGCAGGTAGGTGAGGATTAGGTGTTACTGTGTGCAGATGTGATAGCCTCTGGCCCATCTGATGAGGATGATGAGAGGTACCACCCCTCCCTTCCTCCCTCCTTCTAGGCTCCTGGTAGTCTGGAGTTTCCTGGTGATTGTCATTTGCTAATGAAGCCTGCACTATTAACAGGGAACAAGGGAAGGAGAGCAGAGACTTCCTGTGTTTGCTCATTCCTGGCAATCATTACCTAGCTGCTGCTCCCAGCTGTGACTCTCTCAGGTAAATCACAGCCTAGACATTCCAGTCCTGCCTAACAGAGTTTCAGTCACTCTGCTGCCCTGATATTAGTGCAGCAAAATTGAGAGGAAGTGAGCGAAAGCCATTTGGAAGATTAGTCACTGTTTCAACATAAAGGACAAGAGACCACGCAGAACCTGACTGCTGGGAGAAATCTGATTAACTCACCGTGAAAAGAGTGTTTCCACTGTTTGAAGATGCATATTTGATTTCTGACTCAAACCGTTGTTCTTTCTGTAAGCCATCATACCAAACTTTTTACCTGTCTTTTGGAGTGTACTTACCAGTGCATGTGTGGAAGTTTAGTAGGTGAAGAGGAATGCCTCAGAGTTGGACAAGTGCAAGACTATGCAGAAAAAGAAGAAATGTGGAGGAAAATATCAACTTGCATGCAATAAGCCACAGGCATCCTCATTTATGTGCCATGAGTAATGAAATTCCACTAGTTGGAAAACAAATTAACATGTTATTGCCCAGGGTATCATTTATAGCAATATTCTTGGTGACTCTTTATTTGGTCTGTCCCGAAGACAACATTGTTCCTCACTTTTGGCAGGGACTTCCTGTGCATGTTTCTTGGATTGTACTTTCAGCCCTGTGTGGAATATGCATTACAGTTCACAGAAAATCAGCAGAAAACATATGTGCATTTTAATATCTACTTATACATTATGTCAAAGACAGAAATAAAGCTTGATGTTAGAGTATTAAATTTTTGTTTGGGCCTGTGTTCAACTGACATTAAATTTGGGTGTTCAGTTAAATAACAATCAAAGTTTCTTTATAAACTTGCTGTGTTTGATGTGAGTTAAAGTGTTTGGGGAAAAGAAGTGGACTTAGTGGAGTCTTTGGGAGTTTTGTCACTGACTTTCATGGAACCTGAACATCACTCAAAAGACAAAATGGGTAACATTAACCGGTTAATAACCATGCCTCCTAACTCTGTGAAAACAGAAAACTAGGAAAATCATAAATGTAAAATAGAATTTAAAAGACCCCTAGGCATTAAACTGTAAAGTCTGGTTCAAGTCTTGGTCTTGCTTGAATCAGGGGCCAAACTGTAGCTGACTTCAGCATAGTGAGACAGCAATTTTCAAGCTCAAATCTTGATTTTGGTGTTCTCTTTGTGTATGTCAGATAAGACATAAACCCCACCTTTCCCACAATCTACTTCATGCTAATTAAATGAATTTATCATTCATGCCTCTTAGGAACTGTTTTCACATTGACTTTGCCTGCACTAATTGCTGTCAGGCCAGTGTCTGACACCAACATGTAGTTATAGGTTTTGTTTGTTTGGGTTTGTTGTTTGGTTGGTTTGGTTTGGTTTGGTTTGGTGTTTATGTGGTTCTTTTTTTTGTTGGGCTTGTCCAGAATTTAAGAAGGCAAGACTACAGCAGAAAGTACTGCTTGGTTATCCTTAAATTTTCCATCGGAGTTATAAAACCTTCTAAGTAGAGAGCTTGTAACGAGAACTCTACAGTGACCTTAGTGATGGTGGCAGATTATAATATGCATGTTGCTAAGAGGTCTGGTTAATGAGTGCCAGTAGGATTAGAAAATGATGAGTGTACTTTTTAAGGCTGCCATGCTGTGATAGATTTTTATCACTAAGAACAATGAAAGGTGAACAGTAATCTATGGACACTGCCTCTTTCTTTCCTCCAGAAATCTGCACCGTCTCTTATTAATTAAATTGAATACAGAACAATATAAATCTCTCAGTGCTTATTCCGCTCATTTCATACATACTAATGAGGATGAGCTTCTGAAGCTGGTGGTTGGGATCATTTATTCAGTGGTGGGAAAAATAACATCAGGATTCAGACCCCCTGCTGATTTTGCACACTGTTGTGCTAGATTTATATTGGCCTACTAATAAGTAACTGAATACATTAAATGAGACACTCATCACTGCAAGAGTTACAAGGGACTCCTTGTTTTTCTTCCTTGTGTATTCTTTCGTGAGGAGATTAGGGGAGATGGGCCCATTATGTAAGTCCCTCCTCTTGGTATTTTATCCACCAGTTCAAAGCCCTCTTTTCCAAACAGAAACTATGCCAAAGCTCTCATCAATCATTAAAAGTCCCAGCAGTTACAAACTCACTGATTTTGATGTGAAGTGCAACAGTCCTGCTTTTTTTTTCACATAAGAAAGTGAATCACACTATGCTTAGCAGTTCAAACTCTACATTGCACAGTATGCATGATTAGTGAAGAGAGAAAATACAGGGCATTCAGCAGCCAAAGAAATGCCTCTTTAGAGCTCCTCTTTGGGAGGAACTATAATGAAACAAGCATGCTGGGTATTCCAGTGCGCATATGTAGCTGAAAAACAAAGAAAGAGAAAAGAAGAAAAAAATTCAAAATCTGGGTGAGTCCTGGATATCTGCATCTAGTTTTTAACTAATAGACCCAAATTCTCAGTCTTCTAAATGCAGGATGGGAAATCAGTACGTACTGTGCTGCCAAACAAGAGTTTCTGTTACAAACCTAAATTACAACAATATGACCACGCTCTATAGGAAATGCCCTGCGTTCATGTCATGAAGTTTGATAGGGAAGCATTGAGAAAAGTACTGTATGGAAGTATTTTGAGGATATGAGAACGTAAAAAAAATCTGTGACTGCTGTATTATGTCCATCCATTGTCAGAAGACAGGCAGATATTTAGATAAGTAGACTGATCCCTTCTTAGAAAACTCAATTAGCCTTATTAGCTTAGCTTGTGTAACTTCACAGGTAATTAAGTAAGGGTGACCACTTCTTTGAAAAGCCCCATCTGCACTTTGTGGCTGTATACAAAAATGAGAGGCACTTTTAATATGTTTTGCAAGGAACTTAACCGGAGGAAGACAACAATTTCTGAATAAGAGGTAATATATTGGATGCAGATTGGTGCAAGCAGGGCTTCTATGTAACCATTATCCCCAAACTGGCAAAACAATTCACTTTTTTTGCATGAGTGGAAGAGAGGGTTCCAGCACATAACTAGTGGCATTTAAGATATGTGACTGGAATACCATGACTGAATTAGTGTAGGGGTGAATGAGGGAATAAAAAAAAATATAGTGGAGACTAAATACAGTCTTTTTCTTGTTTGCATTTTGTGTGGCAATATATCGGTGAAACTCTGGAAAAAATTCTAATATATGTTCCAATTGACTTTGTTGTGTACATATTACCTTCTGAAAAAAAATATTTTCCATTTTGCCATACTTTTTCATTGCTATGTTTTCTTCCATCTGACAGGTCTTGTAGGTGACCTGTTTGGTGAATGGAGCTACCCTTGCCTTTGAAATTGTAATTTGTTTTGGAAGAATTACCTGGGAAGTGTACTTTTATTGTCAGATCTTGGATCAGGACCAGGGTGGGACTTGTTAGTCACCTCTGAATATGTGGCTAATGGTATCAAATAGTATAATCTATCCCAGGAACTCAAGTTTTATATTATAACTTTTTTTTTTGGTAGAGGGATGATGTTCTTTCACACACTTCACTGTTTATAGAACTGAACATTTCAACAACAGCCCTGAGTGTGATTTATTTAGAACATATAGCCTGTTTAATGCTAGTGTCTGTAAACAGGAACTATGAAGTAAACCAGCATTTGGAAGAATTTGATGAAATATAGACAGCAGTCAAAATAATTTTGCTATAGTAATAGGAGAAAATGTACAGATTTTATTCACAGTAGGCCTTAGCTCATTGAATTTACCTCCCTTATCTCATAGAATAAAAAAAAAAATCTTGATTTTTTTTCCCCATTTTATTACTATGTCTTGGAATCACAAGTTTTATGTGTGTTTAACTATATAGAGGAGGCACTTGGTAAGAAATGACTCGTCAAACTCAGGATCTCATTGTTTTGGCTTCAGTAACTGCAGGACAGTCTCTGTAACACATCAGTTATAGGCAGGCCCACAAGAAAAGAAATAAAAATTCAATAAAACTCTGTCACTTACAGTCTGATTACAAAATATGGACATAGAGCCCTAAGATCTTTTAGTTTACCAATTCTTTGCAGGCGTCAGGTGCCCTATGTATTTAGTGGAAATATCTGTGAGTGCATCCCCAGAGTTTGGGCAGAAGGAAGGAGTCAGCTTTATGGATGATGTAGAGATAGAAGTTGCTATGGTAAGTCTCTAAGAAGTTGTTGGAGCCTGACGATCTTCTCTGGATGATATCCAACACTAGGATGCAAATTTTCCTGGCTGCAGTTTACAGCATTCAGAGTCTAAAATTATGGCAGATACGTAGTGCTTTAAGCTACTTCCTACTCAAATGTCTGATTCCTGGACTTCTAGACCATATCTAAAATTACACCATTTCTTGCTGAAGATTATCATCCATTCTCTGTTAGAAGAGTGTTCATTAAAGCTACGTGTGTTATTATTAATCACTTATGCTTGCAAATCTTCTACATCTATGCACTGTTTACCTTTTTCATTGCAATACCTCAAAAGGTAATGAGGAAAAATAATGTGTGGGAATTTGTTCAGCAAGATATCATATGTGAATGACAGAGAGTACACAGAGGAAAGTTAGGTGGAGTCAGATCCTGAAAGGGGTGCTGGTATCTAGCATGTAATTAAGATATCATATCCACATTGTAGTCTCCATTTGTGACTCTTCTAAAGTAGGGGACTTAAGTAACCACAGTAATACTGACTATTGCCAGTGATATCTGTATTGTTTAAATGGGCATTTAAATAACAATGTTTTGTTGAACAAATAGATCACACTTGAGAGGGGTCACACATAAAGACAGAAACTTAAAAATTCAGGAATTCTGTCCTTTAGATCAGGAGCACTGTGAAAGAAGGACTGAAGAGCAAAGCTGGGCCCAGACCCAATGCAAGTTTCCATAAAAGAATAAATCTGTTCAAATAAACAGCTTTGATCAATTTCTGAAACTCAAATATGTTGTCGTCGTTATGAGGCCAATTTTTATATGGATTTGAATCCATTAAATACTTTGGCATTATTCCTTTTTTCCACTTCTAGTGATACACATTATATTATTAGAGTATCTCAGTGGAGAAATGCTCAGTTTTGTCCGCCTCTTTCTATTTTATGTATGTACAAATACTATATGATATCCAGGAGATGTGTTCTTTTTTGCATCTGATAGAAATTCTTAATGCATTACAGTGTGACTGAATTCACCTGTTTATTCAAGCAGTGCACAAATATGCCACTTGGTTGGTTTACATTGGCAGCTGATTTCTGCCCTCATGCACCTCCTAGAAGGATGAGAGGCAGCTCTTCCCAGGGCCCTCACTCGTTTGTCCTTTCCTCAGGGAGCAGTGGGAGCACACCTGTGTGAGTGGCCAATGGGCCTCACAGAGGGTGAGGCGTTTAACCTGCCTCAGGTGCGTTGTTTCAAGCAGCCCTAGGAGCCAGCATGCTGGGGCCGTTCCTAACTCTGGTCATTTGGCTATGACCACAGAGTAAGCACACTGGACCGATCTCCAGAAAATAATTTTTAGCTGCAGATAGTAGCAAAACGCTGTCAAAGTTTCAAAGGATTTAGCAATGTTTCTGAAGGAAACATTTAAAGGGCCTTGTTAAATCAAATGTTCCCATCTAGCTCTAGAGGCATTCCTGTCCCAGGTCTGCAATGTTTGGTTACACTTCTATTGTTTGATGTAGAGCCTTAGATCTTCAATTAATATGCAATTCAGTGTTCACTGAGACAATGGCAGGATCTACTCAGCATTCTGGCAGCCTGTGAAACAGATAAACTCTAACCTTTGCCAAATACAAAGGATGATAAAAGCAGAAGTCGCTTCTTTAAAGCTGAATTAAAATACACTGCCAATGTCTTTGTAGTCCTCATCTTTTTTCCTGCTTTATTGTGGTAACCTTCAGCTGGCATTGTATGGCACCTATAAAATACATACTGCAGGACTTAAATTAAATAGAGTTGCAGCAGCAAGCAGAAAAACGGAGACATTGAGTTTGCTCTTAAACAGTTTTCATCCATTAGATTCAAAGTGTAACATATGTTGATAGATTAATCTAGGCTGTCCCTGGAAATAGGTAAGGACTCCAATGCCATAGCAATGTACCTCAAAATACCATTAAGTTCAATGGGGCAGGATTTCACTGAGGTCGTTGAATGGAAGTAGTTTGAGATAGCATCATGGAGATCTTTTCATGTGCCTATATCAGGGCTGAGATGTTGAAAAATCAAGTACAAAAGCTATATGAAAATGTATATTCCTCTTAAATTATTTGAAAATTAAGAGATCGCTGTTTCCTGCAAAGAATAAAAAATGTAAGGTTATTCTTATATGAGGATCAGTAGACAGAGGCAGAAAAAAACCTCCACACCCAAAAGCAAAACCAAAGACCTAAAATACATTTGAGAGTTGTAGGTTTGCGTCTTATGAAAGCCTCTGTGTGTGATTTGACAGTTCATGACTATATCTCAGGTAAAACAGGGCAGCACATTTATGATTACTTTTCTCTCTTTTCACCCGACTTGGGGAAAAGAAAGAAGTTCTCATGACATGCTATTTTAGTCACTCACAAAGTCACTGCAGTTCTACATTTCTCCTGCTTTGTGCAAGTGTTTTGTCTCCGAAATATTTTCAGAAAGAATAGGTGTGAAAGATCCCCATGTGCCTGTTCAAACAGTGCTTATCTGCTTTAGAGAAACCAAGTTTTAGGGCTTTACAAGCCTGACGTGTCTATATTGGAATATATTGGAGTGAGAATCACAGAAACAGCTCCCCTGGAAGATCGAAGAGGGTGATAATCCCAGTGAGCTGCAGAAAGCTGACTTTGGAGGCCTGGGGTAGGCACTGGGTGATGGATGGAGTACTTAAAAAGTCAAGTGATTAACCACAGCTATTTGAGGCTGTGCATCCAAAGGATAACACAGTGTGTGATACAGCTGGGGTAAGGAGGTCTGGAGGCTCAGGAGTGAAGAGAGGAAAACTTCACATGCTCTGTTTCAAATTGAATGGAGTCTAGTTTTGTTGGGAAGGATTTTGGCGTTGATGTAATTGCAGTGGCAGCTCATTCATCCGGCAGTCTGGGGACTGGTCTGCTCGATGTCTGAGATGAGGTGTGGGCTCAACCCTCTCTTGTCTCTGAGAGGACTCCGAGCTTGGAGTGCCCAGGGGAGTGCTGCTGCCTCAGACACGTGGCCAGACCTGTGGGGCAGAGCTGCTCCCAGCCTTGTTTGGGACACTGCTCCCAACCCAACCGAGGCCACTGCGCCGGGACAGGCACGAGGCTGGCGAGAAATGAACTGGGAGGTGGATCACACTGGGATGAACTGGGAGGTGGATCACTTTGGAATGAACTGGGATGTGGATCACTTTGGAATGAACTGGGATGTGGATCACTTTGGAATGAACAGGGAGGTGGATCACACTGGGATGAACTGGGAGGCGGATCACACTGGAATGAACAGGGAGGAGGATCACACTGGCATGAACTGGGAGGTGGATCACTTTGGAATGAACAGGGAGGCGGATCACACTGGGATGAACAGGGAGGTGGATCACACTGGGATGAACTGGGAGGTGGATAACACTGGGATGGACTGGGAGGTGGATCACACTGGGATGAACTGGGAGGTGGATAACACTGGGATGAACTGGGAGGTGGATCACACTGGGATGAACTGGGAGGTGGATCACACTGGGATGGACTGGGAGGTGGATCACACTGGGATGAACTGAGAGGTGGATCACATGGGAATGAACAGAGAGGTGGATCACATTGGGATGAACTGGGAGGTGGATCACACTGGAATGAACTGGGAGGTGGATCACACTGGGATGGACTGGGAGGTGGATCACATTGGGATGGACTGGGAGGTGGATCACACTGGAATGAACAGGGAGGTGGATCATATTGGGATGAACTGGGAGGTGGATCAGTTTGGAATGAACAGGGAGGCGGATCACACTGGGATGAACAGGGAGGCGGATCACACTGGGATGAACTGGGAGGTGGATCACACTGGGATGAACTGGGATGTGGATCACACTGGGATGCTGTGACAGAAGCAGTGTGCTGTGAGAGATGCCATGTGACACGCTCATCAGGGGGACGGGAGAGGTGATCTCAGGTGGGCACCTGTATCACCAACCCATGAAATGAAAAAGGGCATAGGTACCACCAGTATTTCTTCCTTGGGTTTTTGAAGCCTGCTTTGAAGATTGCATGTTTAGCTTTAAGTTTGAGGATTTTTTAAAGTCAAAAATTATTTATCAAGTTTGTAATTAGTTTCAGGACTGTGAAACCAGGGCTATGGCTTAAATACATGGGCTCTTAACTACTTTCAAGCAAAAAGAATATATCTAGACACAGTTCTGTTATTGTCTACTTGCTGTTAGGTGATCACATCAGAAATAATGTTACATGGAAATTTCTTTAAAGATATAGCTTATATTCAGTTATTTCATTACAGTGATATGAAGTCATTTTAAAAAATGTTAAGATTATTTTTAGTCCTAATATGTGTATTTAAATGCTATTATATCTCTAGTGATCTTACAGAAGTACTGCCAGCAGTAAGGGGAGTGAAGTTCACATCAAGTATCCATGATCACAGATGCTATCACTTACATCACTGACCATTTAATTTTGTTCACCTTTCCTCTGCTGATTTGCTTCTCTAATTTCCTAAATTTGATTTCTCCAGTGATTTTAAAGTAGCTCCTCTATAACTTAAAAATAAGGGCTAGATTGTCAAGTTTTCAAGAGAGTTTTCTGACCAGAAGAATATCTTAAGAGGTTCACAGTAAATCCAGTGGCACAGTACATTTTGTTTAAGTGCTTGTCATTAAAGGTTGGAGTGCATAGTAGAACTTGAAAAGAGTTTGAAAGACTGATTCAAGCAGCAGCATTTTTTTACACATGAGTGCATCAAGAAAAAGCATAGAAGTGATAAGAAAAAATTGCAGACATGGAAAAACTATCAATTCACATTTTCATCTCTTTTTAATTAACTTGACTTCTTTTAGTCTCTGTCATTTACATGTAGTTGGTAAGTCATACCTTGGGTCCCATTGCTTTGATTAATAGCATGAGCAATTAATTTATAATGGCTGATTTTACTTATTATTTAATTATTTTACTTATAATTATATTGCTGAAGCTGGAAAAAAGCCCCCAAAACCTGGTTGACTGATATGAACATATTTGACATCCATGGAATATCTTTTCCCCTTCTCTTGGTTTGCAGTTTCTGAAATTAGTTACTGAGCACTATCTTTTTACCTTCTCCCTCAAGAAATGTTTATGATAAAACTGTGAAGTTTCCTGTATAAAGCTTTACTCACAGAACTAGCACAAATCCTCCAATCCAACATCACGCATTTTCACTGATGCTGACAATTTCTGGCACAAGCCTGTGTACTCAAGACACTCTAATCCCTGCACAGCGCACCACAGCACAGCACATTATTGCTTGGAGGAGCTTAAGCTGTTGTTCTGGTGATTTAAACGATGAATTGCTGGCGGGAAAGGCTCGGCGTATCCTCACAGGCAGAAATTTCCCTTCCCTCTTAGCTCGGTCCATTGGCTCTGTTGGCTGTTTTTTTTACACATACCCAGTGCTTCTGCAAAGCTTGCCTTCTCCTCCGGGCTTGTGGGAGGGATGTGAGCAGCACAAGCAGCCACAGCAGCAGGCACAGACAGAGCCACATCAAAACTGACACCCCAGCCAAGGGTTTTCACAGCAGTGCCTTGAAGCTGCACTTGCTGTTCCCCCGGTGGAGCGTCTCAGAGCTGTCTGCTGCTAATAAGTTGCTCTTTTCTCCCCTCAGCCACTGCTTCTCCTGCCCTTTGAATGACCATTGTGTTCTTTTTTTCCTCTGCTCTCTCACTCATTCTCTCTCGTTTGGTCCCTCTTTCTCCTGGTATATTTCCACATGTGTGAATACAAAATTTTCCATTACAGCACCCCTTACCCACCTTTCTCTGATGGTGTGTAAGTGCTGCTGCTCTGCTTTAGCCTGGCATCAACCATAGGGGTTAAATGAAAGACATTCTATTTAATAAGAAATGCATTAAATGTTTCCTCATTAGTCCAACACTTCTCCCAGAGGAGCCCTACACTTGATGGGAAACACCCAAGAAATTGATGACTGATGCCATATATTTATGTATGTGTTTTATATAGTGGCAATTATGGAATTAAAAGAGCTTTGCTGGGTATCTAGACACATATGCAGATTGATGCTTCAGAGTATGAACTTTTACTACATGAAAAAAATGTGAAGAGCTTAAAGACTGCAAAATGGGTGGAATTATACACCAGAAAGAAATAAAAATAAATTTCCCTCAACAGGTTCACTGTCCTTCTGTTTTTTTAATAAAGCGGTGCAGGATAATACACTTGTCTGTATTGCAGTTTATACCTGAATTATTGTTCATAATTTCTGTGTGACACAATTCCTCGCTTTGCAGCATTTGTTTCATCCAGTGAGTCAGTAAGTAACCAAATTACTCAGTTGGACAGACCCTCACCAAAAAAAGAGAGCTGCTTTTGCCATGATGTCCCATTCTTTCGTGCTATCCAATGTGGATATACGACATACTTTATGTGTCTGTCTAATGGATGCTTTGCACAACCTGAAACAATTTTCAAAAGGCTCTTTCTTTGTGTGTTGTAGAGGGGTGCTGTTACATCAGGGGTTATAGTGATAACTAGGAGTCCTTATCAGAGATTTTGTCGTCTTAGCCTTAAAAAGAGAGTTACACAGTTATGGGACACTAATAATGGCTAGGTGCTTGGGAAGTGTTTATGGAGGGTAAGCTAGAGCTGGGAAATCACTGAATAGATGCAGATTTTCAAAAGCCTCTATCAGTAACTGGTTTCATAGACAATAGTACACCTACTATAAATCTTTTGAAACAGGAGCCCCTATCCAGATAAGGCAAGTGTAGAAGGTGTTGAATAAGAGCTAAGAGTAAATCTTGCACAAATAGCTCCAATAATGAATAAGAATATCTCCTGAAGCTTAATCTTTGGCTTATGGAAATTAGCTCTGAAAATGAATTACAGAATCTCGTATTGTGATCTTATGTTCTTAGATCTAAAGTGTAATTTTGTTGTGTTTTAGTTATTGACGAAGGCAATTGCCTGAAAGAGACAAACAGAATGGAGATAGTCTGCAACAGAATGGATTATGAAGAGAGAAGGTGTGTTTCTACATTTGAAATTATACGTTTCTACATTTTGATTAAAAAAAGTTCATAATAATGAGAAAATCTAATAGGTCAAGATCCAAAAATTAGTCATCTATATTGTCTTCAAGGATATAAATATGTCTTAAGAAATATCTGAAGTTTTAGCTTCAGACATTATCTTAAAAAGTTATGTATTTATATATATGTACATATATAATATAAAAATATAACTTAAAAAGTTATATATTTAGAAATATATATTTCTATATTTATCTATGCTTTTTCATAGAAATGGATATTTGGATATTTTGAGAACTAGAAAAGCATACCATAAAATAACTTGCTTTTATCTCTGAGGTGTCCTGAATTTTAATAATCACTATCACAACTTCAGTTTGCTGAATATCAATCATATGCATTTCCCATTCTTTATTCAGTTTTACTTAAAACATCATCAATCAGAATTAAAATAATTGGGGTTTTTTAGCTCCTTGAGCTAAGACCACAAAAATGGCATAGCTGTCAACTGTGAAAGGAAAAAAAATGAGGGACAGGTGCTTGGGGGACAGGTGTGAAGACAGGAGTGAGATGAAACAGCTCACCCAGAACTCACAAAGTGTCCTGAAATGCTTAAACTTACGCTGTGGTTTTCACGGTACAAGCACCCACAAGTAGCTAAGCCATTTGGTTGTAGTTCTGACTCCTTTATTTCAATTCCCTCTGTTGAAAGTGCAGGAGATTCACAGATTTTTGTGTAGAAATGAGGGACAGCACTGCATTTGTGGTGGGAAACCACAAGAGTGGCAGTCAAGCAGCACGAAGAGGCTGCTGCTGCTGCTGCTGCGCTGCACGTCCCAGGGCGAGCTGGGCTGGCTCAAGTTTGGGTTGCACCGATGCAGCTGTGCCAGCACAACTCGGTAAGGCTGTCCTCCAGAACCTGCCCAGGCTCCACACAGATTGCTGGGCACCACTGGTGCTTTTAGGAGTCTGTGTTGGCTGATGGCTTGGGAGGACAACATAGACACAGTCTTTGAAACAGAGACCTTTGCAGAGCACAGCTTGTTGAAGTATCCTCCCTATTTCTGGGCACAGCTCTGTCAGCAGCCCTGGATGCATTCTCAGTGCACGCATGCCTGTACAATAAAAAACCCCATGTTGTAACAGTTGTTTTAGATGGTTAGGGGAGAAACTGGGCAGGAAGACAATTTAGAAGGAATATAGATCTTAGAAACCATTCTAAAGGATGGTCTTTAAGATGGTCTTGTATTTGCTGTTCTGCAGACCCCAGGTGTGGTATCAGCGAATTTAATAAGGCAGGCAGTTTTTACAGTTAGGGAATCTCCCAATAAAAAAGGTCAAAATTACAGGGTTCACAATCTTTGAGTTTTAAAATATTAGAGATCTAGTTCCCCTGACAGTTCCAGAAAGCATTCTCACTCTCTGCCTAACACCACAGATGGTCTTATCTCCATGTAAGCCTACCACTGATTCAGACAGAGAGCTGAACAATGCCATGGGATTAGGGGGATTGCTTCAACAATGAAGGAGAAAGGTATTCCCTCAAGAATTTTGGCAGGAGGCAGTTGCAAGAGGTCCAGGTATTTTGCAAGGAACTTTGTGCTTCACACAAAAGATCTGAAAATGTTGGTACTTCCATTTCTGTAAATCAGCTAGTCAGACATTTTGAAGTTATCCATCTCCATAATAGCCATTTTCTTTTTCTGGGAGAGTGCTGTGGTGGGGAAGAGGAGGGTCTAAAATAGTGTTTCCTTTTAAATTTGAGGAATGAGAAAGTTTGCATGATATTCTGTGAAACGTATGGGCAAAGTGATAGATATTCCTTCAGGAAAATAAATAGATTAGGTGCAACTGCCCAACACAATATATATTACCAATTAACAGCAGCGATAGACCATGCCAAATGAAATCATTAATCTCTCTTTAATTTGCAGCATTAGTTTTGTGCCCTTATTGTTTAGAGACTGTGAGGCCCATAAATTTCCGGACACACAGCATTTTGCTATCCAATCCAATGTACATAAAGTAAAATATAAATACAAGCCACTGAGATCAATAGGCAAAGAGATTTCACCAAGAGGAAGCAAAACAGTGGCAATTTTTTTTTTAGCAGAGTTTGTACAAAGCTAGCTGGCAAACCCAGTGTGGTTTGACATCTGCAGCAGTGGTGGAGCTGGTGACGGGAAATGACCAGGTGCTTGACAGTTTCTGTTGGCTGCATCAGGTTGTCTTCCTGTAGGATGCAGCTGTTCACGTATTCTTCAGTGAAAGCAGATGGAAAATTCATGTGGCTAATTGGTACTACTGACATGGGAGTCAAAGAAATGTTATTACTTTTTTTTTTTCACTTTGACTTCCTTTTCTTCATGCCGAGTATTAACATTCCAGATGGGGAACATTCAATTATGTAGCATTTCAAACAGAAAGTGTTTGTAAGTTGATGAAAAATGTCCATAAAATAAATAAAGGCTGCTGAAGCAAAGACACATGCTATCTATTTATTCAATTAGTAATAAAGCACTTGTGGTATTCTTAAACAACTGTGGGAGCTCTGACCAATACATTCATTATTTTTGAGGACACTGCTGTTGGATGAAGGGAAAATAAAATTCCCAAACTGAGTTGTGAAACAATGCTCCTTTGTAGATGCAGAGGTGCTGGTAGCAAGGCTTTGTGTAAATATGCATGATGAAGTATTTGTACAATTCTTTCTTGGTAGGACCCTAAGAGATTATTTTAATCTGCTGAGTTGAAAGTAAGACAGTTGCTCGATTATACTTTCTGAGAAAATATGAATTTATAAAAAATTAAACTTAGTAAGTACATTGTGTCTAGGACTAATTTATAATGCCTTCCTCAGCTTCAATATGCAGGATTATTTAGAATAGTTCTAGAACTTAAATGATTTTTAACTTTCCATATAATTTAATTATGAAAAACTGTTAATACTTTTTGTTTTCTCAAAATGTCTTGAGTTTTGATTTCCTATAAATTCCTACAAGTAGAAAGAGAAATTTATGGAAAGCTTGGGACCCAAGAAAGGCTGCTAATAACAATAAAAATAACAGATTTTAGTGTAAATGCTGCCTTACCTAAAAATGCTGGCATTTGACAGACCTATGAGACTTCCTTTCTTTAACAAACACTTTTAGAGATTACTTTTTAGTCACTATTCAGAAAAGCACTTGATTAAAATATTAACTTTACTTACATGCTCTATATTTCCCCTAATTACTGGGAATCATCATTGCTTTATCTTAGAAAACATAATTCATTTACAGTGGGGGGTTCTGCATTGTTCTTCCCCTGAGAAGCTGGCAGCGAAGCAACCTGAGTTTTTTTTGATGCTAGTGAAAGTGTATCTCAGTGACCTCTTCCTGCTTACCCCACCAAACGTGTTGGCTGTCTCTGCAAGGGAGGTGTGTCATAACAAAACAGGACAAGGCCACGAGTAGCAATTGCAGCATTTTTTCCTAGAGTTTTCTTGGACTGCAGCTGTTCCTCCAACACCTCTGCACAGCATACATTACTTACATTACTTTGATGTGTTCCTGGGAATAAAGGAGCGATTCCAACATTATACTTCCCAGGAATGAGGGAATGGGTGCAATAAATGACTGGAAGAGCTCTAGACAAATGTGTATCTTATTGGAGACCTCTGCAGATGTTACAGAGAGATTTAGTGACAATTTTCTGCAGGTGAGAAAACCATGGTGACATGTGGAAACCCTGGTGAGCCAGCAGACCCACAGGACAATTAGTTGGTGTAAAGTCAGAGTGAAGTCCTCTGACAGGTTAGGACAATACTGATATTATTGAAAGTGCTGGTGGCTTGGCACAGAGTTTAGCAGGTTTTCATGCTACATTTCAAAGATTATTCATACTTGCCTTCTCATCTTTGGATGTGAAACAGACTTGTAAATTTCTGGAAATTTAATTCCACTTAGGACTTTTATTTATGTTTTGCAATATGTTTTAGTTTACTTTGGATAAAATTAGAAAAAAGATCTCAAACAAAGCAGAACAGTTACAGAAAGGGAAAAAAAGAAAGGGAACTAAAGCAGGGAATGCTGTAACAAACACACTTTGGAGAAACAGAAAGAGTGATCTGATTTCAGCAAAACCAAACACACCCCACTCTCTCACAATGGATGGACTTCTAATCAGAGACAGGAATCATTGGTTGTCAAAAAAGGACTAGTTTTTGACTAAACATACATTAAACTGCATTAAAAACTGAAAGCTGTCAGGGAGGGCAGACAGCCCAAGAACACAATATCTACCTGTGCTACAAGAGCAAAAGTAAGTCTGCTGGCCTGTGCAGGACCACAGTAATTCTGTGATGATGTAACAGGTATCTAACTGAGACTTTCACAAACTGGTGATGAAAAGCAAAAAAAAAAAAAAAAAAAAAAAAAAAAAAAAAAAGCAGCCAGCCTGCCTTCCTTCCTTCCTGTTGTATTCATATTTCTGTACCATAATCCCATACTGTACCAAGCTGTTCTTCTCTGCAGCACAGTTCTTCCTGTGTCTTCTCAGGGGCTCCTCCTGGGCTCTCGACCCACGCCTATTTATTCTAGTTACCTTCACAAGCTACAGCTGCTGCCCAGCTAAGGATTTCACAGCTGCAGCTCGTTTGGAGTAACTGGGACCCACACATAGATCTTACAGGGACTCTCTCCATAAGGACCCACTTATCTAATACATAGGACCCTCACTACACCTTCCTTCCTTCCTTCCCTCCTTCCCTCCTTCCTTCCTTCCTTCCTTCCTTCCTTCCTTCCTTCCTTCCTTCCTTCCGACACTTCTGACACTTCCGCCACTTCCGCCACTTCCTCCCCTTCCTTCCTTCCGCCACTTCCTTCCTTCCATCTGCCACTTCCTTCCCTCCCTCCCTCCTCCCCTCACTCCTCCCCTCTCTTTCCTCTTCCCACCTTCTTTCCTTCTTTTTTCCCAGGAGCAGCACTTTGGAAGTGCAGTACCTTACCAACTGCCTCATTGACTGGCATGCTGGAAAGCAACATACGGCACCAGACATCCTGCAGTGCAGTTTTGGACTGATGTAACTGAATGAACAGTCTGAATATAGGTCACTGTAATCAAATTCCTTTAAGTTATTCATACCTTAGAAACCTGCAATTGGAATTTGGAGCAGACAGCCTGCCTTGTTCTTCCCACAAGGTGTATTTTACATTAAATAGTCATTTGATAAAATGTCTGATGTTCACAGGGAGTAGTTTCAGTATGACAGATGGACACATTCACACTCACTATCTGTCCCTACTTTGCTTTGATGTATCCAATAGCAAGTGGATCCACAACAGGAAAACCCAAGAATAAAGAAGTCCCTCTCTTACCAGGGCAGGGGACAGAAGAGGAGGGAGGGATCTGGGATCAGATATACAGTTTAGAACCTTCTCAAGTAGGGATGAAAACTGAAAGAGATTTTCCATAAGAAGCAGGAGCAGTGTGCATGCTCTCCATCATCTGGCACATCTGGGGACAGTGCAATGGCCATGCCTTTTGCTGCACCCCATCTGGAAGATGTGCTCTCAACTTGGATTGCATTAAGACCCTGGGTTAAGATCTGGGCACTTGAAATCAGTAGGGCTTGCACAAAAGACTGACAGTGCTGTGTTGTACTGCCAGGGCTTCCCAGTTGTTTTAGGAATGACCAAAGGTTAGCTGTAAGGCCAGGGCAATGCTGTAAATTTAAGTTCTTTCCAGATTTAAGCAAGAGCTGACTGACTTTTCTGAGGACTGCAATTTATGTTTACACAGCTAAAGATTATCTTAGATCTCTAAAGGCTATCCTGGATCCCAGCACATGGTCTGTGAGACAGGAAGCATTTTTCACAGTAGGAATTACACAGCAGAGCACCAATCTGACCACGACACTAGGAGGTACTTAGGCAAGTTGACATAATTTCCTCGGTGCATGCAGTCAACAGCATGACTTACAGACTATTCTTTTAATCTATTTTTTCAAAGATGAATAGATCATTTTGTATTGTTATTAGATCTGAAGGAGAAGTAAGACTACATCTGAAAAGCATTGCTTTGGAAAATCACATCTCTTTTCAGGGCTGTAATGGCTCAACTGTTTGAGATCTTCTGTGGACTAGTTATAAATGAAGCTCAGTCATAAAACTTAATATGCTCCATCTCAAAGGAAGGTATGCTTACATAGAACTCTGAAATTATTTTCATCCAGTTTGCTAGGGGAAGGTATTACAGAGTGGATTACTGCTGTAATAAGGTTTTCTTATGGAGATTTAGAAATGAATGTACTTTATTAAAATATTAGTTAATGGTTTTCTCACATAGAATGTTGTGTATCACATTAATAATTTTAATTTTTATGCTACACATATATTTTGAAATCTTAAATTTTAATTAACACTCAGTCTCAAAGGTCAGTTTAATCTAAACTAAACTTTCAGGACCAGCTTCTATGCCATTACTATTGAATAATATGAGATTAGTGTGAAAAAATGCACACCTTTCTTCATGTTCAAGTTTAATGTTTCCAGGACTCACCTCACAACAACCATTAACAATTTAGAAAGCACGAGCCCACTGTGTGAAAAGAAAACTTCCAAGCAGTTGAGGGATAAATAATTTCACCCAGACCTTGCACTGCGTCTGTGCTTCCTGAAATGAAGCAACTTCAAGGTTGTTTGAGGAGAGCCTTACAAGGGCATCAGTTTGAAGTAGGTGGGTGAACATGAAGTAATTTCTGTTTCATAGATCTTCATGGCATCTAATGCATGTACTCAGTAATTCAGCGAGAAAAGCCATAGCACAGTGCTGGTAATTCCAAAGGTGATGCAATCAATTGCCCCATAGCTATGACATTTTTAGCACATTCCTCTCACACTCTGTGTGGATACATTAATACCTCCACATTTGATGGATTACTAGGGCCTTTTCTTTGAAAAACACTGTTAACACCTCCCATCTCTTAATTAAGGAATTATCATCATGAAACATGACAGAATTTCCTGTCTTGTAGTTTTCTATAGCTAAGAATACTTCAGCATTTATTTTGGAGTTAGGGACAGATGCTGTCTTTGCTAAGATAACTATTCTTGAATCTTCCTAAACACGCGTTGCTGAGCAAATGGAGTTTATGGATTCTAGAGCAGCATATACTGGTAATAATGGTAATTTCACATGTTCCCACCCTATGGTCAACCACATTTTTCATCTGTTGTACTGAATGTTCTCTATTTTAAAGAGGAAAGAGTTTTTTTTTTTGGTGTGTGCTATGGAGTATTAGGTGAAGCAGAGATCTTGTAGATCTATGTGATTTAAAAATCTCTTGCACTCTTATCTATACTTGACAACCAAAATGGACCTTTCTAGGTTCTCAAATGTGATCCTCTTTGATACCCTAAGGAGGGGAATCCTAAGAGGTTCCTCCCTGCTCATATAATGAGGCCTGTATCTGCTCTTTGACATGCTTATCAGGTAATCATCATCTTGTGGGGCAAGGGAGAGCTGCATGAAAGCTTAAATCAAACTAGAACAGTCTGGATCCTTTTCTGTGCGGCAGCTTTCTTTCTTAACTTCAAACCTTTGTCTTCAAAGTTCAGTCTGAACTCCTGAACAGAATATTTCTCCTAAACTTCTGAAGATGTTCATGCTCCTTCCTCATTCCCATCTTTGGCCTAATTAATGAAGACCTTGTTTTTTCCTCATGTCACAGCAGGCCTAATCTATTTGGAAAGGTGAAACAAAAATATCACACACCATCACCTCTTTTCTTTTGTTTTTCATGTTTTCCCCATTTAATATTTGAATTTTACAAAGGAAAATACAAAAGAATACACCAAGTAACATGAACTAGCACTAAGACCTGAGACAATGCATTGCAGCTGTTTTCAGCCACACAACCAAACTTGCAAATGTTTGCCCTAGGAGAAATCTTCATTGTGAGGTCCTCATTTAATATTTTACTTCTTTGCTCATCTGCAGAGAGAGTGCCCAGAACTAACTGTAGACCTGTTGGTCTGCAGACCAGAAGACACTACAGAAGACACTGTGGCATCTTCTCGACAAGCCACAGACCTGCTTAAAAATTAAACCATTTCTGAGAGAAAATTATAGTCCATATCATTTTACTAACATTTTACTAGCAGGTTACTAACACAGAAACCCTCATGAAAAAAATCTGAACTCTCTATTCACTTTTAGAATTAAAGCCTATATTTAAAACTAGAAAGTGATTACTCAACAGAAACAGTATGCCAATACATAGTCTGATTTGCTTTTTTATAGTGTTTGACAGCTTTTCTTAAAAGTCTTTCAGATTAGTTATCCTTTTCATTCTGGAAATACACGGCTGCTTTCCCACCTTTGAACACACCAGTATTTGACACGCAGTAGGAATCTACATTTTTGAAGAGGCTTTTACAGTCCTTGTCTGAGGCAAAGGTAAATGTCAATTCCTCTGCAGAGCTGTTCCTTATGCTAGTCAGATTGTCCCTTTTTCCTCAAGAGTTGCAGTTGCCTGCTGTGCCTACCTTTACTTCAAGGCCTTCAAGACCAGCAAAGGAGAGGGCGTTTACAGGCCTGTCCTTGGGAAGGGCCAGCACTGCTGAGGTGTTAGTATATGCTGATGTGCCAGCTGTCTTCTTGGTCATCCCTAGCAGAGTGGTGCTTGACTGGCTACACACCAGCAATTTTCCTTCTGGTTCAGGCTTCACGAGCACTGGTTCTTTTAAAGACAACCTGTCTTCTGAAGACTGCCATCACATGCTTGCCACTGATGCCGGCCAAGCAAAGAATAAGACTCTAAAGTAAGTTCAGTTGTTTGTAGGGTCCAGTTACATCTCTATATCAAAAAAATAATAAGTTTTTTATATTTGGAAGTCAAAAGACATTAAAATTAGAGTCCATGAACAGGGAGAGATGGATGGTTGCACCTGGACATGTAGCATAACACCTTTTGCATCTCTGTTTTCCTTGGTTTAAACTGGCCAGTTTTACTTGACCATGCAACTGAACCCTAAAAATGCTGTTCGTTTGTTTTCAAGCAGTGGAGAAGGCACCTTCATAGAACTGGCACTCAGTACAGAGATGCTGTTCCTTTTTGGGATAATGCATTCCCTATTAATACTTATTGTTCTGCATTTATTCTATTGCCTGGTACTGTAATACACTGCTCTCAGTATGCTAATGGGATTTCATGGGGCTGCCATCACCAGCTTGATTTGTTACAGGAAGCCAGAACAATAAAGGCTTTGAGAAGAATAATGTGAGAAATGCATGCCTGTGCAGAGGGGCATCAATGCAAAATGAAAAACAGCACTGTCTTCCACTGCTTGTTACTGCCATCTCATTTTCACCAGTAAATAACTAGTGCATTTCTCTCCACAATGAACACCAACAAAAGGAAGACAGCCTTTATCAACAATGGGCATACTATAGGAGGGGACAGAGAGGACAGCGTTCCACTCAGGCATTCAGTACAGTCACCTGTAATTCCTCACTGCTCCCAAGACCACTGCGTTTAAAGAGGCTCCCTCAAATTTTACTTCACCAAAACCCCACAACTTTCCATCACAAAATTCCCAATGGGTTAACAAAGGTTCTGGCAGTTTAGAAATAGGTTCTGATTAATGAACTCATGAACAGTTTTTAGTGAAGATGTTTTGTCTGCTGACATAGTTCAAATGATAATCTGCATTTGGTAGCAGAGTGCACAACTGTGCTGTTAATTTCAGAGCACAGAGCCAGCAGCAAAGTAAGGTGGCCTTGGAAAATGGTTTCTTAATTTTCAGTGGGAATACATTACCATGATACAAGCTGGTCCAAAGTACTAGCTGTTTTCTAAGTTGCATGGTGTTTTTGCATTTATTTGGAAATTCAAAGAACTAAAAGAAGATAGGCGTTTTTACTAATTTCTGTCTCATCTATTTGCATTTCAATTATGTTGTTATTTCAGTGCTAAAAACTACAGCAGGGGATAGAGAGAAAAAACTGGGAGAATGATTAATATGAGGTAATTTCCTTTGTCAAAGCTGAGCTTAACCTTTCAGGAGCCTTTGGCAGGCCACACATCAAGTGCTACCTGAAATATGAAAACAGACCCAGCTGGTATGGCATGCATGCAGAGGCAGTGCTGAATGTATCATATAGCCCACAGGCTGCCAGGAAAGGGTTGCATTAATATGCAGAAACCAAGAGTATCCCAGAACAGTGGGGATTAAAATTACAGATGAAATTTAACAAGGTAAATACAGACTGATGTACAAAGGACATGGCCTTGCCCCCATGAGTTCATAGGGAAAATATAAAATAAATGGTCTGAGCTGACAGTAATGAGTCAGGACTTGGATTCCAGTTTATAACAGAAAGTTTTATGACAAAACTTACTTAGTGATCAAAAAACCACTAACTTTTGGAAAGTATTAGGAAAGGATACAGAGAAAAAAATTTTACTATAATGTAAATCTGTAGTGGATCTATTTTCTTTTGCTTTCAGAAAGTTTATCATAGGTTTAGAAAATACCCAGAAAAGGACAAGTCAGGACAGAGGAGGTGGATCTTGCATACACTATAGGTAATTACACTGTGTAAATTCTTCACCACAGGTTCCTGTGAAACCTAACATTTCCCATCTAACATTTCATTTCATTTTTTAATGAAAATTAAACTAGCTAATGGAAGGTGAATACCTGAAGCCTTCTAAATTGTGAAAAATCAATTCTGACTCAGGAACCCTACAAGCTGCAAATTTTGAGAACCTGGAAAAGATTTAGGGGAAGACTGACTGTATCCTTGCTTTGCCCTGAAGGCACCTTGCTAGGAGATAACTTTTGGCTCATCTTAGCGAAAACAGGCGAGAAATTCTGACTAACTCAGGCATTTTTTATAATCATATGATATAAAATATATAAATAAACTTTCTAAAGCACCTCCAGAGAAGGGGAACACAAAGTTGACAGAAAGGCTTATCTTTTTGCTTATCTGGTTGTAGTAAAGTTTTGAAAGCTTATAGAAACACACATAAGACCAAGATTCAAGCTGGACATAAACCACTGATAGTGTTTGAGGTTCTTTAAACAATAATTGCTCTAAGTGACAAAAGTTGATTGAATATTACAGTTCTAGATTGGAATTATGAATCTTGTGTGTAATCTAAGTGTTTCTCTTTGAAAAGTATGAAGTAGTTCCAAACTATTTAGCTGATAAAGATTTTTCAAATGCTTGTCTTTAAGTGGGAGGGGAAAAGTACACAATGAAGAAAGAATAAACATATTGAAAGAAGGACTTTTGTGTTGGATTTTCTTTTCTTTTTTTTTTTTTTTTTTTTTTTTTTTTAACTATTCACAGCTAAAATGAGCTCAAGGTTGTGGTAATTTTGTTGTCTCTTACTTGCACTTGCAGGGAGTTTTGGTTTTCTGCCAATTTGTTTCCAAGTGTTTTTTGGCGAAAAAGTATTAATAAACAGAGCTCTAGTAATTGCATGTCATTTCTTTTTTTACCCATGTATTCATGGGTAACTTATTTTTAATCTACTAATACTTAGTTATGTATCTTCTATTTTCCACTGTATAAAAATTTTAATACTGAGATCCTGAAAATAACAATAATTTGCATAAAACTAAAGGGACAGTTTAAGAATTCTGTCAATGAAGAACACTTTTTTCTCCCTTCTATTCCTTTTTTAAGGAACAGAGAATATTTCTATGTATAAGAGCCTATTTTGAGATAGACTCTTTCTTCAGTGAGTATCTGTTAATGGGCATCCTGCACTTTGGAAGTGGCTACATCTCCAACACATCAGAGATTAGTTTTGTCCCAGAGTTCCTGATATGTTTGAGTATGCATATAAAACATAAAATCCAATAAAAACATGTTATATTCTTTTTTAAAAATCTTACTTTTACAAGATCAAATATCAGAAAAAATCAGTGATTCTAAGTATTAATTCATCCTAACTGAAAGATCCAATTATCTGTGCCAATATGAAAGCATAAACTGTAGCAAATAAAGGCCTTTCGTAGCTAAAGTAGAACTAGAGAAGAGCTATGCCATGAAAACGTAAGACTGAGGTCCATAGATACTGTCTTTCAGTTTTATCTCTGGGCATGTACTTCTTTGACTGGAAAGTCTCAAAAGAACTCTGATTCCTTTTGCAGCTCTCCGTGCTGAGCTCTGAGTCTCTGACTGATATGATGCATGACTCCATCTATGTGCTATCCTCCAAATATTGTTGTCAGGATCAGATTCTCATCTAAATGCTGATGTGGGCAATTTGTTTGTCTCAAAAGAGAAAGGAGCAGCCACCACTCACTGGATAACAAAAGCATTCAGTCAACTTGTGGGATACTTGGGTTCAGTCCTTTTCACAGCCTGAGAAAGTTCGCATGTAATTTCCCACTCCTGTTTATCCAAAGTTAGAAAGAATGATGATTGTCCTCATTGTCCTCCAGACTTTTAGTTAAGAGAAAGGAGGCTGCAAGTTGCAACAGCAGCCTCCTTTCTGCTTGGAAAAAAGCACATGGTTTTTTCTGTGCTTGGTGAAAGCACAGGGTCCCTGTCTCTGCGCAGCACCACGTCACCTCTTTGATAGCCCAGGCATTCAGCGCTGGAACGACACTGTTGTGCTGTGGTCAGAAAGTTTCGGTGCTCTTACAAGGAGTAGGAAACAAGAAGTACAGGGAGGGACAGGACGTCTTCATCCCTCATTGCTTCCCAACAAAACACAAGTGCAGTTTCACCTGCTCACTAAAGCCAGGCTCAGAGCTGGAGCACGGGAAGGGCCCTGCCTGCAGCCCTGACATGGGGGGTCATGGTGACTCCCTGTCGATGCTGGACAGCCCCCAGCCAGGGAATAATGTGCTCTGACTCTATGATTCAGAAGGCTGAACAAATGCTTTATTAAGTATATTATACTATATTGTATTATATGTTATGTTATGTTATGTTATGTTATATTATATTACATTACATTAATATTATATTATATTACATTACATTTATATTATATTATATTATATTATATTATATTATATTATATTATATTATATTATATTATATTATATTATATTATATTATATTATATTATATTATATTATATTATATTATATTATATTATGCTACTAAAGAGAAACTCGTGACCCTTTCAGTCACCACACAGCTTTCACCTAATTGGTGAATCAATCCAAACAACCATTACCAATGGCCAATTAACAAATCACTTTTGTTAAGCAACGTCCATAACACATTCCACATGTGCCAAACAACAAGAACACCAAAATAGAGATAAGAATTGTTTTCTCTTCTTTCTCTGAGCTTTCTCACTGCCTTCCCCAGGAGAAATCCTGTTGTGCCTGCTGCTCTGTAGGAAGAGAGCTGTGGCCACAACTCCCTGATCACTTGCCCAATTTACAAGATATCCAGATTATATTTCCAATGGATTTTGATTCCCTTGGCAGCATGTATGGGGCAGAAAGCACCTAATGCAAAACTGTGGATCCCACCCCAAATGCCTGCATGTTTCATACCATTAGCCTCATACTTATTACTGGCCCATATGTTACTCTACATATTGTATAAACTTATGTTTTCTGAAAGCTCTCATAAGAAATGCAGTTTTATAGCTGAAGTGCCCTGCTCTGCTGTGTGGTCAGTTATCATTGTTGGATATGCATCACCAAGGCACAATTTTATTTTATTATTATCAAAACTGCTTTACATGGAAATTTTAATGAAAATTAACTAAAAATAGAAAGATATACCTACTGGGCTGTGTGCCATAATCAACCAAACAGTTAATTTACACCACAAGTGTTAGGTGAAATTGTATTTTTAAAGGATACAGGTTATTCAGATCTATGGAGTTGACTGTTCTTTTGCTATTGTTTGAAAGCATTGAACTCAATTGGCTTAAATAGATGTAAAACAGTAAAAGAAGAAGAAAAAAGTTGATGTATATCTGCATATGCCAATGAATATATTAGACCTAGCACCTGGGTAAGATACAAGACTGACTTAACCATGTCTATTTTGCATCACTGATAGGTGATTTTATGTATGGTTATTTAAAAGATGTTCTACCTCACTAAATCTGAAACTTATTGTGTTACTGCATTTTACTGCATGGTTGAGCCAGTGTATGAGTTTGTATGTGATCAGTTTTCCCCATATGAATTTTGCATGGTTCAGTGTGTTAAGTGAGGGTGGCGTGGGTTGCAGCTGTCTAGGAGGTGCTTCACACCAGTGCTAGGATGGTTTGCAGGGAAGCTGGGCACACTTTGCACAACCTTCAGAGCATGTTCTCTTCAGTGCCACTTGCATCATGCAAGAATGATGCCCAATATAGTTATCACCTACACCTCCTTCAGTGCAGCTGTCCTTACAGAGGAATATACTGAAGGCATATTAAAGGCTGGGAGAGGTAAGTACAAGGGATGACTGGATAGCCATTTTCTCTTCAAATCTTGAGTATCAAAAAGTGTCACAGGTTACAGACATAAGGAAACACCAGGCTACCTCTTTGTGCTATGTTGGAGTTGAAGGGCTATACTTGGTAAGTAGACAGTCTTTGATCCACCTAAAGTAAGCTGGAATTAAAGCTTTAAACTCTGCAGATATGTCATTGTCAATATGTCCCTCTTAATTTCAGGGACATGGGAAGTACCACTATAAGAGATAATGCCCAGTAATTTAGCACTCTTCCCAATATTTCTCTCTTTAAATAATAAAAGGCCTGAAGAAGAACTGCCTGTTCCACACTGGTGTAACAATCAGATATTGGTTTTGGCTGTAAATGCTTTCATCCTTATGAAATGCCCAGCAAATAACTATTTCTGGATGTAATATGTCTGGAAAATGTCCACTCCATTGATTCAGTGCATGTGTGGATCTGCACAATCAGCACAAAGCACTGGTGCATCACTGTTCTGGGAACAGTCTCCCACAGCGTGTCCTAATACTGCTGTGCTGTACTTCAGCTTTTTTTTTTTTTTTTTTGTATGAATCTGTATTCTTCTAATAATGCTAAATATATTGATACAGAAGATTAGAGAGAATCTTGTATTTGGATATATGATATATGACAAAACTATATATCTTTTAACAAAATGCAGTCACCATTTTGATGCTTGTGCTTTGAAAAAGTTGGCTCTGAAACGCTGGTGACTCTGGCAGAGGAAGGTTCTTCTTTACAGAGGTAACTGTGTAGGGTCTATTGCTAATGTCACACTTGAGTGGCATTTTACTATTTGAGATAGCTGTTAATGCAAGAGAAGGTGAAATCATGTGAAAATGTCCTTTGACACTGCTCTCTCTGTGCCGAGTTTACCTTGACTGGCTTGTCAGCTGTCCAGCAGTGTTCTACTCTGCTCTATCATTCTCTCTCCATCAAGAAGGGAGAATGGGGAAGAAAATATGGTGAAAGGCTCACGAGTCGAGCTCCTTCTCTTCTGACCTTGATGTCTGTAGGACTTCACTCATATCTTCTCACTCTTCTCTCTCAGATGCTGTTGTGCAGCTTTTTTCACCACTCCCTAAATATATTATTACAGAGGTGAGAACAACAGGTGGGCTTAGCTGCCCACCCTGGAGTCATCTGGAAATCCTTCTGTCCAACATGGGAATATCTTCTGGTGTCTTCTCACAGAATGTAACCTGTTACAACCCATCCCTGAAGGCAAGAGTACCTGGGGTTCTTGTTAATAGATCCCCTGGGTAGACAATGTTTTCATATGTGTGTATATACATATATATATACATATATATATATATATATGAAAATATTGTCCATGTACATTTGTATATATATATGGACAATATGATATGTATATATATATGTATGTATTTATATATACACATACATGTACACAAATACACACACATATATATATTTATACTGATGTTAGAACAATTTTGTTAGCAAAGGAAAGGAGGTATGTAGCCATTTTGGTTATTATCTATAGAAATCTAGCAATAGGAAAGTATGAAAGTAACACTTAAGAAAATAAATAAGGAAAAAAAACCAGTAAGAAAGGATTAGAGTTGAAAGATACACAGTCACTACCCATTAATCCAGTGACAAGACTTATTTTTTTAAGTTTTGATATCCATTGGGTGACGTGATGGTCTCAGTCCTAATCTGTCTGGAGTGGGGGAAGTGCCTGAAACACAGAATTCAATATGTTAATATTGGAATAAGGCACACCACAACATGTTAATTAATATGTTCAGGTGGGAATGCCCAGGTGCCTCTCTTAGGGGAGTTTCCTGCTGTTGCAACGTTGTCTATCTGTTGCAACACTGTGGATCACAGTCCTCTGATGTAAGGCCTGAGAAAAGAGACTGGGGGTGCTTGGGGGCTCTTTGATGGTTTAGGACACCTCCTAAGACACAGCCGCTGCCTCTCAGGCCAGTGTGGCTGAGCCAGTTGTGCCCCATGAGAAGCGATGAAGGCCCTCAGGGCTGTGTGTGAATGTTAACGTCCTGATAAATCTCCCAGGAGGTAGATTTACACCTGAGCCTGTTTGTGTAAGGGAGGACACTGGCTTGGTAAAAGGGCTATTCTGTCTCCACAGGGTGTATTTATTTTCCCTCATCTGGCTCACAACCCTTCTTGTTGCTAAGCAAAGTTTGGTTTGCCATGGTCATCCACTGGTGGTGGGTGCCCACCCTTGCACCTGGGCTGTCCTTGTGCACATCAGAGGCTTCTCTGCCCCCCAAAACCTCTCCTCCTGCCTTTTGGCTGGGGACTGGAAACGTGGCTCCAGCAAAGCACCCACTGTGTGAGTCACTGACCCTTAACATTCCAGTCCTCACAGCCCTGTGGTCCACCTGCTGCCAAAACCTCTCCAGGTAACCCCAATGGACTCTAATACATAAATACATCATGGAACTGAAAAGGAAGTACATCAGCATAAAGTCATGCATTGCCACTCAAGGATGGCCATTTTTTCTATAACAGTGGCTATCATTTTTTATTTGACTGTGATGATCCAACCTCAACAGAAACCTTTTTCTACACTGAAATTCAGATTTCACGTTTTCTTCAGAGGACAGAAGAGTATGCCCAACACATTTTACCACTTTGTGTCACACAGCTGATTATGCTACGGCATATATTTGCAATCAATATTCTAAATCATGCCAAAAGAAATGGTCTGTAATTTATTATCCATTCCTGGAGCAATGCTGTCCCTCCACCACAAAGAATTTCCTCATAGACCACATTCTATGCATATATTCAGCATATAATGTATATTTCATATTAGATTTTAGGTCTATCTACCAATGCATGTGCAAGGCTCATGGTTTCTCTTGCTCCTCTTTAAAACAGTAAATACATTATATATGGGTTCCAAGTCTCAAATCAAGCCCCTACAAGAACTACAGAAAAACCTGTTTGCCAACTATCATACTTTACTGTTATACTTTCCACTTTCCTAAAGTAATCTAATTGTCGTGAATTACCAAATGAGCACATAATGAAGAAATCCTAGCAATTGACTGTTTGCTCAATTAATCTGAATTTTTGATTCAGATTCCTTCCTGTTCTCCAGTTCCTGAATTTTTAATTCACATGAAAAATTCACCATTTTTTATGTGAACAGAAAGATTTAATGTCTCTTACACAGGACTCTTGGTGGCCTTTTACCATTTGTGTTTCCCTGCCACCCCACACACTTTTCCTGTGTGCAGTCTGGGTAATTTTTTCCCCTGCTGAATGGCACACACAACAGAAGTGGAGTGATTTGAAACATGTGTTCAGTTAAACTTCTAACAGCAGTGATGGTGCTCTATTACTTCAATCTTGGTTTCTGCACAGTATTTTCCCTGACTTAATTGCATCAAGTGGTGATACACTGGTGTTTTCTCCTACAGGTAATGTCATACTAAGATATAGATACTTTATATACCTTTAGCTTACTGCTATTCTCTTGCAGGGCCGAATTCCGTGGGTTTGCATACTTTTATATCAAACTGACTGCATGTGTGCTTGAGGGCTTTGTGGCACTCTAATGGTATGGTTAAACACAACAACTTTTGTTTGTAGACAAACCCTCAGGGCTCAGACAGATGCTAAGTTTACTGCAGCTCAACGAGTTAGTGCACATCAGCAGAGCCACAGTAACCAATCATATACATGCACTTTGTCTGTCCCAAATGTGAGGTAAAATATAAGTGCTTACAACTCTCTTGCTGAGTCTCTCTTTTTTTCTTCCATTAGCCAATACTTAACATGTGATAAACTTCTGTACCAGTGAAAAACCAAGTCAGACTTGAATCTAAAATATATAGGACATCACTTCAAAAAAATCTGAGGAGGACAGGAGTTCCATGGTACAGAGCTGATCCTTTTAAAAACCAATACTGGAGAAAAATAACTGAAAGTTTCCTTTAAAGTTAATTTACTGACTTTTTCCTCCTGTAAATGACTTAGAGCCCTGGGTGTGGGATGCACAACAGTTGAAGCATGAGAATGCTGTGACTCTGACCTATACTTTTGGTGAGGGTGAGGACGTCTCATTTGGTGCTTAGGCATAAATGGAGAGACAAATACTTTTCCCCCAGATGATCATGCCCCTCCCCCCCCCCCCAATGTGGGTCATCAAAGCAATTTTAAAATCAATGAAAACTCTGAAAATCAGCCAATACCCAGTCTGTCAAGATTATTGTGATGTTCTGAGGCTGCTCAGTCTGAGTTAAGACTGACAGCACAGTACTGTGCACACTGTAGAGTTTAGTCATCTTAATGCAGGAGCCATAAAGTAAAGCAATACAATTGTCTTGCGGATCTCTGCTAGTGTACAGCAGCCATCTGTGATGATAGATTTGGCTAAACCCGTCTGGGTGCAGGGGGTGACACACCAGACAGACAGGTCAGGTGTAACCTTGCCTACCCTTTGCAGACAGAAGAGGTAATCTGCCTTAATCTGCCCTCCTCACACAGCACATTGGGGATGGACCTCCTTTTGCAGCATGGAGCAGGATAAGTGAGCAGCAGCTGTAGCACTGATGGCCTCTGAAACTTAGAATGGTCCTAATGTACCTATGATTTGGATAAATAAACTCCCGTGCTTCTGGAAACCTGCCCTTAGGCTGGTGTCAGGCCAATTCTACCGTCGCAGAACCTGAACACGCCTTCTCTAGTTGGCCGAGTGTTGTATCAGCCTTTCTTAAAATTAACCAGAAATGTGCTAAGAACAAAAGACACCCCCACAAAAGTATTGTTTTTACATGGTTGCACTCTGTCTCATGTTCAGGTTTCTGCTTAAAGCCTTCTTCCCCAGCTCTCATTGTCCTGCCCTGTGACTGAGCTTAAAGAAAACAGTGAAGATAATTACTATCACTTGCAGCGAAGCCAGAACTGTGAGCTACAGGTTTTTCTTGGGTTTTTTGTGTCTCTACTCACCAAGCCTGTTCTACATATTCTAGGAGGATCCTTTGATAGGGCATATTAAGAGCTGCTGACAGTCTCAAACTGAGATTACATGGCTGAAAAGTAATGGCACATCTTCAACATCCTGGGCTCGCTGCTACTGTGCATTCCCAGTTTACAATGCAGAAATTTCTAGCTGGAGTTTTCAATCAGCTAAGTCTATTTTTAAAGCATTTTAATTTTTCTTCTGTGTTCTTCTTCATATTTATATATTCAGACATTCTGAGGCACTAAAGCTTTATGATACATATTCATACAACAACTCCAAACATTATGATGTCTTGTTTAGAAATTGAAAAATGCCATTTTGAGGCTGAATTATCAGTATTACTCAGAAAATTACTTGATGATGTTATCTGAGGCTGACACATCATAGTTGTTATTTTTGCAGAGATGTAAATTTGCTTAATACGACATTCAGTACTTGCTTTTTTTCTTAAGTATCAAGGAGCAGTTTCTTGCAATGTAACTGAGTGGAAATAAAGACAGTAGAGTAAATATGACAAAAATGTAAACATGAAAGAGATATCTATTGGTTATGTGCATGAGCCTGCACAGTTGGAACCAAATATCAAAATAATTTCTAGCCTATCAGACACACATTTCGTGATGGAGAACTTAGTCTCACATGAAATTAGGCCCTTACACAGACCACTTGATGTCTTGACAATTATTTTGTGTCAGCCTCAATGCTGAAGCTGAAATGCATTGGTATCAAAAGCATAGAAGATTCTACAGTTCGTACAAGAATAAAATCTGATCATTCTCATATGAGCCTAAATGACTTCAGGCAGGATTGTCACAGATATGGGAATAGGAATGAATTAATATTCAAAATTACACAGGGGCATGTGGGGATTATTTTGCAATAAAAATCATTTCAATTTATTAAAAAATTATAAGCATGAGAAACATTCCAGGCTAATGATGATCATTACCGGGAAAAAAATGTCACTGTTGATTTAGAATGAAATAATTTATGTGTAGTATATATTTACTCAGTCTTAATCAACATCACAGTAATATAAATCACTATTAAATATTTAGGTGAAAGCTTGAGGTCATGGAGGGTTCTGCTCTTATTCCCTTTCAAGAACTCAAGGGACGGACAGGGCGAATTATGGCAGACACAGTCACGCGCTGCTTCCCTTCTCTCCTGCCCTTCCCACACGCCAGTGTGTCCCCCGGGGACCCTTCCCGCAGAAGAACAGCGTGGCAGGAGCTCTCCGCACCGCTCCTGCCATGCTGCCGAGGCAGCGAGCGCCAGGCAGGCCTGCCGCATGGAGCAGGCCCTGCCCCGCCTCAGGGGCCCTGCGCTTCTGGGGCTGCTGGGGAGGGAAGGAAGAGCTCACCTGAGGCTGAAGGAAAGCAGAAACAAACGGTATTTGCCAGAGGAAAACTGGAAAGGTTTTCCCTGATATTAAAGGCAGGGAAAGTCTTTTTTTTTTTGCTAGTTTGGTCCTTCAGTGATAATAGAAAGCACAAGCCTGAGGGTGGTAGGAGGAAGAAAACATCCCGCTGTGGAATTACATAGGATAAAAATAAGGACTTGAATCTGAAACCGCGGCTCCTTTTGCCTCTTCCCATACCTCCCACAGAGAAATGGCCAAGTGCAGTAAGCAGAGTGAGTGTATCAGCTATTGCCACCAGAGAGCTGCCAGATGTCTGCTTTCACGATTGGAAAACAAGGGGAAAAGAAAACAACCCAGCCCAGAGACGGGGGTGGGGCGGTGGAATCCGATAGTTAGTATCAGAACCCAGGGAAAATTAGCTAATGTGTATGTCGGAACAAGAAATCCTCCCTTCCTTGCAATTACTCAAAATCTTGGCTTGCCATTGAGAATGCATTTTAGAGCCTGGCATAATTAAATGGAAAGCAGGAGCCAAAATGGAAAAAGCAAACCGTTGAAAATAGCTAAAAGACTAAAACCATTCCTCATTTACATACTTTGCTGTAATTTCAGCAATATTGGCCAAACTACATCAGACCAAATTGATACTGATATTAAGCAGCAGCAACTCTTGTTGGCTTAAGGAGTAATTCTGGATATGTCCTATAAAACTGAGCTCAGAATTTGGCCTGGTCTATGAGGAGTACTTTGATTATGCCTAAGTTTCCTGATATTACAGAAGTGGGATTTGCTGAATTGCTTGTGACTGACCACCTTTTGGACTGCTGTCCTGTAGGGAGGAGCTATTCAGCAGGCACAGCTGGACTCCACCCTGGTTCTCCTCTTGTCTGGTGGCTGTCAGACCGGCACCAGAAGCACAGAGACAACTCACTTCATGTCCGCATTGTGCTGACTTTTAATTTTATCTCGCTGACTCCCAAGTTAGTGCAGGAACTTGGAAGGCGGTGCAGTGCATCTGCATCCAATCCTGACACTGTGGCTGGGAGAGAGAGGAAGAAGGCTGGGCTCCCTCCTCTATCTGCCAGCCAGGAACTCCCCAGGGCTGCAAGAAGACTTCAGTCTGTTTTGAGTTCTGCATTTAGCAAAGGGAGCTTGGCAAAGAGGAAACTCAGAGAAACTGCAGGATTTCAGTGGGTCTGACCCCAGTTTTGGTTTCATAAATCTGATGCCAAGGCCAGCCAGAGAGCAGCACTTTTATCAGTGCTGGGCCATGAGATTTAGAGGTTCCTATGAAACTCCAACAAATATTAAAAAAAAAAAAAAAGAATAAAAAGCCTACCACCTCCTGCAAGATAGAAGCCTATCATTTCACATGGATATATTTAAAAGTCTCACTGGACTGAATTAAAGAGCTACTACTAAGAACAGCAGTCTTTAGATCCTAGTGCCAAAATAGTTACAAAAATCTTAACCAAGTTCTTTGCAAAGTGAAATATTTGCTCTTCACCCACTGATGGTTATAGCAGCTGAGAGTTAAAATTAAAGTTTACTACTGGCATATTTTCATTGCTGTTTTCAGTGCTAGAATGTGATTTCTTTCTGGTTTAGCAGCCTTTCATATTTGTTTAGAGAAATCAGAAGGAAAGTAACTTTTGAAATATTATAAATGGTTCACTTGTTGCATAACATATATTTTCCAGGCCCTCTGCTTGTTGTTGAGTGTTGAAGAGATATTACAACTGACAGAACTGTCTCTTCTTCCAGAACTGAAATGAATTAGTAAATGTGAAGTAAAAACGGTCCATTTTGTGGAAATTTTAGAAGGAGAGGGGAAGAGATAGACAAATGGTCTCACCAAGAACTGAGTATAAGCAGAAAGAATAAGATGTATTTTCACATCATACAATGAAAGCTCTTCAGTCCCACAGAGTATTTATTGTTTGTGTTACTACTGGTTAAATGGACTTCTATTTTTTTCTTCTTTTGGTCCGTATCCACTGAATTGTTATTTTTGTTCAGCTTCAGAGCATTTAGTGATTAAATCTCCCCTAAGGATTTGTTTTTGCATAGCATAGAAGTCTAAGTCATTTTTCTTTATATCTTTGGTATAATTTGGCTCTTGCTAGGCTAATGGGAGGGTTGCTTTCATATTATTATTGTGCTCATTAAAGAACAGGTATAGGGTCTCTAGTATGGACAATTAGTAGGTGAACTATTTTAGTCAAGATTCAGCTATTATAGGAACAAGCTCTGCAGACGATCATCTGTGTCTAAAGGAGCTGCAGTAAGGGAAAGCCAGGAAAATAGAGAGGTTGGAATCTGTTCCAACACACTTCAGAGAGCACCCATGTATGGAGGGCCTCCATCCAAACACACAAAAAGCATCATCAGGTCTTTGCCCTCGTGGCTGGAGGAGAGGGAGACCATGCCTCAAGTCTGAAGGCCCCAAAATTATTCCCTCACTGCAGGGCCCTCCAGCTAATTACAGAGAGACCTCGAGAGTAAATAGGCAAAGGCGAAGATGTGGTAAAGCATTGTCTGCATTGTCATTCGTGAAAGTAATTTATAAATATTCAGAGGGCACCACTGTTTGCTATTGTTGTGCATTCAAGGACCCCAGAGTCCCTCTGGCTTGCAGGACTGTCACAGCTGAGAAGTCTTGATAGTTTCTCCTTGTGCAGTCACAAATATCACCTGATGCTGGTCAAGGAGAAAAAAGAAGTTCAGGGAAGTAGATCCCTACACCTTCCTGTCCCATTATTGCACTCACCTCTGAGAAATGAAGAGAGCTCCAGCATCATTCAGATTCTTTCAGGGACCTTCTTTATTATTCCATTATACTGCATTGTGCAAACATGTAAGTCAAATAAGCTATTTCATTTTAATGTGTAAAATTTCTCAAGTAATAGTTGGGATGAAGCAGAATCACTTTTAGGGTAATAACTGAAAGCAGTATTAACTACAGGACTTTTCTTGGCTCCCTTAAGTGATGTCTGTAGTAGCCTGTACTGTTCGTGAGATGGGACACCTGGGTATAGAGAAGTATCCCTGTGCAGCCTTCTCTACCGTCCTATTTCTCAGGATGGTTGTGCAACATGCTTTTTACAATCAGATTTTCCACAGAGGTTGTAACTGCAGCATGTAGGAAGACCCTCTTCATTCAGATTACATGGAAATAAAGCATCACCAGACAGAACCAGGCCTTTATGAATCATTAAATAAATCTTTTTCAGGATCTCTTCCAAACTGTTGGATTCTCATTAGTTTAGGTAACTCAGAGAAGATAATCTTGGTTTTTATACCAAATTTTTAAACTGACTATGAGGTACTTCTCATCTTTGAGTTTCTTGATCCATTGAGCTCTCTATGGCTCCCATCTGAGCTTTAGAACTAGTTGCCTTTTCTGTAGAACCACAGCTAGAATTTTGGGGTCGAAGACAACATATACCCAAGATAATCTTATGTGTGTTGTAGTTTTTAAGTTCTACTGCAGCCCACATTTAGACCTAGACTTGCCTTCTCTCAAGCAAGAGGCAGATTCTTCCAAGGAGTGCTCTAAAAGTGCTCTGAACTGCCCTTCTGAACTGTCTCATTACAAACAAACTGAAGACTTTTTTGCTGAATGTGTAAAATCCTGTGCTGATTTCTACCTTCAGAGCTGCCAAATACGCAGACATGTAGAATCAGCTTAGTGAAATTGCAAGGAGAAGAGTAGCTCAGGTCCTCTGCCACACTCAGCAGACAACCATTCACACCTGCCAAAAGTTTTGGTATGCTTCTGAGAGGAATGTGGCTGAACAGGATGGTCAGAAACACTATGGGTGTGTGCTGGGCCAAGCTGGAAGCTGTTTTATTACCCTAGCAATTAGGGAAAGGCGTATCTGCATCAGAAGGAGACATCATTCCACACCAACTTCTTTCAATTGCTGCCCCAGCTCTCTGGTTAAGAGCAGCTGAGCCTGGCTCCAGTGAAGCAGTCTGACACTCAGCCTGGTGCTGGCCATGGGCAGACTGTGCACGTGGTGCAGATGGGACAGCCCCTGGGACACAGCTCTGGGGACACAGACTGCCGCTCTGAGCAGAGGCAATGGCTTTGGCACAAGGGCTGCTCCCTACAGCTGAACGTGCTTCCTTCTCCAGCAGCCATCCTTTTCCCCTTTCAGGGGAGCATTTAGCAGTGGCAGGACTGGAGGGAGACAAGCACCAGCCTGCCAAGCATTCAAAGACAGGGCCCCATGGAGGAGGAAAGAGGTAGTGATGACTTTCCCATCTGCCATTCCTGCTGAATCCTTCTCAAGTTCACAGCTCAGGGATAGGTAAAGTTGATCTACTCTGGTAGAGGACTTCTCTCAGTTCCCTCAGAGGAATAAGGGCTCCATTAAATCTGGACAAATTGAGGATCTGTCCAAGAAAGTTATTTGCTTTCCACCTTCATGTCAGCAAAATTTTCTAAGCCCACACTCTTGAGGAGACTTGACAAACTAACAATTCCATACCTCGTGGTGGGCTGGGAGAAGTTCAGGTTGTGGACCAAGCCCCCAGCCATTCCTGTTGAGTTCTGTAGCCATCTGGAGAGCTGAAGCACCACAGGTGACATCTCCTTGAACTTGTAGGTGGAGGTGCTTCTTCCCTTTACATATCTGCCTTCAGACCCATAGACACAAAGCTGGAAAATCAGGTAGGCATTACTGGGAAGCTGCAACCCAACACCTCTTTTGTACCCTGGATTTTGCTTCACTGGAGTTTGATATGAGCTCTCTGGCTGTGGTGGCTGCTGGTGTGACATCCCAATGCCTTTAAGTCTGGGGAAAGGGCTGGTGGAGCAGCAAGTCTGGGCAGAACAATGCCTCCTCAGAAGTGACAGTACTGAGATCACTTCAAGTGTGATGGGGAGCTATAATCAGAACCATTTGTGGTGATTAAAATCCTCTTGAAATACATGTGTACTCTATTTAGGGTATGCTTGTGGAATCATTGTGAGTTTTGCATTCAGCTAGGACTGGTCTCAAGGGCAGCAGGCACTAGTCAATGGAGGGTATACTCTAAACCCAGTTCCCTCCAGTGCTTTTAGATGAGGCTAAAAGAAATTTTCAACCTCTGTAGGCAAGAAGGCAAGAAAACCATATTGCATTAATTTCACAGAAATTTCTCAATATGGAGTTTGTCTACAGTAGGACAAAAGTCCTTCCTTTTGTGGAAAAATCTACAGGACCACCAATTCTATTTTACTACTCATGAAAAAATTTAGCACTGCTATGCCAACCACAGTACTACAGCTGCCCTAGGCAAACAAGCACATCCATGTTTACAACTGGACAACCTTCTACCACAAGCTTGTACACTGCTCTGGAAATTCTGAGAATCAACATCTATCTCCCATACAAGGAGGAAGAGTCGCTGTTCAGTTTATGTCTATATGCTGCATCTCTATGGATACCTCCAAAAGCTGCTGGGAGGTGAAAAAAAAATCAAGCATTTATAATAGAAGAAAGGGACAAAAATATTTAGTTTGCTATCAAAGAAGAAAAACAAAAAACCCACACATCCCTTGCAATGCTAAGCACACCATAAAATATAACACAAAGAGACTGATAAGACTGCAAGGTTATTGTTAATGGGTTAGATACCAGGAATTTGTACAATATCAAGGAAGAAGATGATGGAAGTTTTTACTGCATGAGGTACCTGTTTTCTAGGATGTTAACAGGATTAGAGAAGACCATGCACAGTCACTGTAACAAAAAAGTGCTTGCCCAAAGCCAGTGGCTTGTCCAAAGGAAATGGAGACTTGTTGGATCTCTAGGTGGGTAGAGACCACACAGACCATGGGCCCATGGGTGATGTCTGCATGCAGCTGCACTGAGGTGTAACTGAGATACTGAATGGGCAAACAGGCCTTCTAATATCGGTGAAGTTGTGGAACTGGGATCCAAATGGACAGAAAAGGTCAAGAGAACAAAAATAAAATGAACATCTGCCTGCATATTTTATTAGCCTGACTTCCTAAGGAAATAGGACTTGCATAACAGTATTACTTGCCCATTTGCTTTTTCTGTCCTGCCCTCCTATAACTTTTGATTCTGTTGGCTTATTTCAACTCAATTTATCAGAGAGGTATCAGCCTTAGATACATTCTGTTCCCCCAGGTTTCATGAAAACTGGCAGCTAGACAGGGAAAAGAGCTAAATAAGTACTCCAAATGAAGGGAGTGTTTCAGTATGATTTAAATAATTACCTGCTGTGTTTTGTCTGCCAGCTGGCCAGCAAACATGGTCAAATAACTTCAAGCCCATCAGCAAATCAGTGAATCATATTTTTTTTCACTTTGTGTAGAAAAGAACTGGAAAGGAGGCAAGAGGTAAGTGTGTGGTGCCTGAGGGGAGGTGTAGAAGAAAGAAATTTTAAGGAGGGAATGGGGCAGGGGATACCTGGAGGAAGAGGTGGAAGCGTGGGCTGAGGCAGCTCTAGGAACAGAGCAGGGGGAACTGAGGTTACAGAGGTGAGAGAAGGCCATGGTGGAAGGGCTGGGAGTTATTGCAAGGCAAGTGTGAACAGAGTCTTCCTGAAATGAGGCCTAATTAGCGCTGCTGCTCAGAGGCTGGCTTGTATATACGAAGTTTGTCACGAATACATTACCGGCCTACTTTCAGAAATGATGAGTGCCCCTGCCTCGTATGGATTTCAGAGAGAGACGTGGGTGCTCAAAATCAATAACTCTCAGGTGCTGTCCATATAATTTTAGTTGAATTTGCAATAGCTATACCAAACTGCCTTGCAGCATGAGAATTATTAGATCATTACACCTTCTTGCCTCCATCACAGTAAAAGCAAATCTGCAGAGGGTATTAATTTACATACACTGGTAAAAACAGAGAAAGAAATGGACCACATAAACTGTCATCCCGATTACCAGAGGTCTACAGACTGTATTGTTCTGCTAGATACTCAATTCTTATTTCCTTAATTGCTGTAAAACATATCTATAGTTCAAATCAATTAAAAAGAAATGTTTGGGCAAAATCAATAGTGCGTCAGCCACAGCAAGATTTACCAGCCACAACTGAGTTAAAAACATTGCAGAATCTTAAGAGCTGATTCACACTTTACTCAAGTTTTATGTTGGAATAACTTTAGTGAAGCATAAACTAGAGCAAGATAGAGCTCTGGTTTATATATAGTTTTATATAGTTTTTTAAAATAAAGCCAACAGAATGAATGAGCCTGGCAAGAAACCTCCAGAAAGGACTATATCCTCTGTGCTGTTGTTGAAATCTATTATTCCTTGAGGCAGCTGATCAGGCATCCACATCAAGGCTTACACACTTAGTTTTTGTATCTTCTTTAGGAGCTCTGCAATCCTGTAACTAACTTCAAAATTCTAAAATGTAATTCTGCTGGAAAAAAATTGCTCAGGACTTGGAGGCACTCACTGCAATTTTGCCATCAACTAAGTTTGGACTATCCCTGAGCTGTATATCTCCCTCGCTCAGAGTTCATCTTTCTTACATCTAGAAGATTCTTGACAGAGAGGATTTCTTCCAGGCACTTAGATTCTTGCTGTCATGTCACACACATTATCACTTATTTCACAGGTACAATATTTCTGTCTTAGAATATTGACACTCAAACCTGCCTTTACCTTATGTGTAGAATGCTAGGCAGTATAGTTTAGTATATTTTAAGGAACAATATGTCATCATTTTCAGAAAATCCTGCTAGGGCTACATTTTTCAAAGGGCTTTGAGGGATGAAAAATTGAGTTATGAACAGCTCTCTGTACACCTATTTCTCTAATTATTTTAATTGGCCCTTCAATTACACACACAGAGGAGCAATTTTTCTGATTTACTCTTGTATTTTAATCGTGGTTGAAAATTCCTCCCATGGCTGAATTTTGAAAATGAAATTAGATCTTTCCATATTGCTTGATATGCTTGTATTACTCTCACAAGTAAGAAGCTTCTGCCTTCAGAAATGTTAGTCATTTAACAAGCTGTGGTGTCTGCTTTTTAGCTGAGAAAAAGTGTTCTAGGTTTTTTTTTTTTTTCCATTGAGTAAATTTCTCAGTGATAGAGTTAAACACGCAATGTATACAGCCAGTTAGGTATGGGAGTGCATGGGAGCTTTCTTTGGAAGCATTCACCAACATATCATTGTTTCAAAGTTTCTTCTGCTAAGACACGTATGTTACCAGATACCAAATACAGTACAGTAATTTATGCTGTAGATTGTTTTGCAGATAACATAGGGATGCATAGTTTTGTCAACATTTTAAGCAGCCTAATTGAACCGCTCTGTGCCACAATGTTTAGCAGCAAGCGTGCCCCTCTGGTAAATTTTTTGACTATATAATCTAACATGCTGAGGCAACAGTGGTCATACTGGATTGTTTGTTGGTTCTCATGTGTCTCAGAGAGTGGTAAGTGATGCAGGACTTCTCAAGGGAGATAAATATTAATGCATACCCTTAATGTATGAGTAAGCTCTAAAAGGTGAAGTGTCATCCCTCAAATGGCAGACCTGCTGATGGACAAATACGGTAAGAGAAGCAGTGACTCAGCCCACACTATCTTGGGTGATCTGCCTTGGTGTGCTGACTCCATTAAGGGAAAGAAAAGCAGACCGCAGGAGTGCAGCTCACTAAAGCTGCACTATCATCGTTTCCAAAGTGACTAATGCCCTGGCAGAGCACAGGCCAATCTGGATGCCTATTCTCAGAAGAGATTATAATCTTTATCCATACCCAGTTTACACTTCTGAAATTCGGAGGCATTCTTAGCAGTTCCTGCCTGAGAGTAAGCAAAGTCAGAATCAGGTGTGGAGAGTGCAGCTGCACCAACCTCTTTGAGGCAATCAGAGGCTGAGCAAGAGGTGTATCTTGGTGTGGATGTGCCTTAAAAAATTTAAATCAATTGTGTCTACCCTGAAGCAGTGTTGTTCTCAGGCCTCCAAGCTGGCTACAGCTGGGCTAAGAGCTGGAACTAAGATACCTGGGACTAGCTTTAATTATTAATTTATTATTTTAATGGGAAGACTGTCACAGAGATACATGTGGATCTGCTTTCTGTGCAGCCCACCATCCATTTAAACATGCAGTGCATTCCTTATAGCACTTTGAGGAAGAGGTAAATACAAGCTGACTCAATTTACAGAGGGAATTTCAGCTCTCACAGAAGTTCTTGGGCTTGCAACAGCCAAGGAGCTGGATATAAAGACATGTTTGTGTGGGTACATGAGCCCCTTATTGCACACATAACTCTCAGCAAGTTCCTAATGGCATTTGTATTTAGAAATGTCTGATTTTACACTCAGACTGCATTCTGAGAATCTTCCCATTGCAGTTTAGTCATCTGAATCACCTATTCAGGTAAAAATAAATAGTATCACATAATTTATTTAAACAAATGATAAATCTTAATTTCTGAATATTTGCAGTGAATTGTTTCTGAATGAGCCATAGATTAAAAAATGATTCATGGAACACATCGGCAAATGTATTTGCTTGCTTTTGAGAACATAACTCCTGGTAGACAACATCTGAGCAGAAAATAAGGAATATTATTAAAATAACTAGAAGATTTTTAATCATTCATCCTTGTCTGCTGAATATATGCTTGCAGAAGACTTTAAAGAATGTACCCACCATAGGTCAAAAGTGCTTTAGAGCCACATTTTAAAATTGTTTTAAACTTCTAAGGAACCTGCAGATAAGAGGTTTCTTCCTGCTTTCAAAAAAATACCTACTTTCATGCTTTCTACAGAAGTTGAAGGCTTCTGAGTGTTGAAGATGTCCTGTGATTTTTATATGCTCTTTTTACCAGTCAGTGAACTGGTTACTGAGGCCCTTGTGTTCTACCAAATGCTCTTGCAGGCATTTTATTATGCTGGTAAATCATGATTTTTTTGTTCATGGGAACCCGTTTCTGTATTTGAGATCATGTTTTAATTTCTGAAAAAATGTCTTTGCCATTTCTGAAAACATTACGTCATGGCCAGGATTTTCAAAGTAGATCAACATTCACAAAATTATTTCTTCATCACATTAAATGCTGAAATCTTGTGAAAACACAGACAGAGGTATAATGCAGGAACTCTACTAAGCACTGAATACTCCTGAAAAATTCATCTTTCATTTTGATGTCTGGCTTTTCTGAGAACGTTTGCCTTACTAGGGAAGCTGAGTTCCTGCAAATTTAATCATGTAAAGGCTTGTGACTTAAAATTAGTGGGAGACATAATGACAGTCTTCCTTCTGGATAACAAAAATGTAATTTTTCTAATGTCATGAAGTCATAATGTTCATGATACAATGAACTGTGTGTGACTATACTAGTCTAAGAGTGGTGGATGTTGGTCTTACCACTTTCTTATTGTTTAATTATTTGTGTAATTGAACCAAAGAGCATCTTCAGTTTAATCTGAAGGCCTATTGTAGTGGAGCTACTCAGTAGTTTTTACACAGATCTCAATGGGATGACTCACATAGTAAGTTACTCCCAGCTGCTGTGGCATGAGACATAAGAAGAATTGTACCTAGAGGGATTATCTTGTTAATTGTGGTCTGTATCAGACATAAACCCCACCTTCTGCAAACTACAGATTGCATGGAGTTTACACAGAATTAAACTGATCCCAAGAAAATTCACAATTAATTTCAAAGGACTTGCATATATGACAGGTCCTGTTCGGTTAAAGAGTAAGGGCAACTGCACATGACACTGTACTGCATCTCACAGTTTCATTCAAGTTCACTGATATGCTGTTGGACTTGTTTTCCATGCTATCTTCTTCTCCTTTTTGAATCTTTTCAGAAAGTTTTACACTAAATTTTTACAGTCAGCAGATTTCCAGCACATGAGGGAAGGAAGAAGAAGGGCTCAGGTGTGGTGAGAGAGATTCCCACGCACATACCTAAACACTAATCTGAATTTTCAGCCAGTTTAGAATGAAATGAAAATAATTTCCCAATAAATTAAAATTCCAATTTATGTAGTTACCAAAGGAAATTAGGCAGAGTGCAAAAAGTCACATCCAATCAGGTCTCAAATAGATAATAGCTGCTGGACATATTTTGCGCTACTCTTTTCAGCCCCAGGGAGCTCATAATTGTGGGGTGTTTCAGACACCAAAAAGTGAATGGCTCGTAGGTGTGAAACCAGGGTGCCCAATCAGTGTCTCAATCTGGGCCTGCAGTGATGTCCCTGACTCTCCTGCAGCTGGGGGTGCCTGTGCAGCCTCTGCCCTGAGCCCCGGCTGCAGCGGGGACTCCGCAGTTCACAGTCCCTGAGCAGTGGAACGCGGCTCCCTTGCCAAGAAGGCTGTTTTTGTCTGCGGCTGCCAAAGGATACTACTGGCTGGAGAGTCAGTCTCTGAGCCAGAGGCAAATATTCACTGGAACAATGAAATAAACAAATGACTATAAAATGTATTATCTGCTATATTGGAATATGTTGTAACATTTCACAGTTAAACTTTCTTTTGCATACCAGTAATGTATGGGATATTAGCTCATACTCATGTAGTCATGAGGTACAGGACTACAGTGCTACAGAAGTGGAAACAAAAGAAAAAAAAGGCATGCTTTAAGCTCATGAAATTATGAAATGCCTGTGTTGTTTATGCCCTAAACAATGCTCTCTTTTTTTCCCCCATTACATTATATGTCCTAGTATATATAAGTACATTTCATGTCTTAGTACATAGTCTGTCTTTAATTTGTTTTTTTTTTTTTTCCAAATGGAAATAAGTATTGTTAATACTGGAATTCCATAAAATAAACTATAGCTTAAATAACACACAATTACCAGCTCTAGAACAAGCTGGTGACAGTAAAGCCAGTCAGCCCACTCCACAGCAAAATACTCTGCGGCTAGAGGATGCCTGAAGAAAGCCTCTGACATCTAAGTACTGTGCTTTTTGATTCAAGGTAAAAACATTATAGCAAAACACATTTTTACATTGTCAAACAGATGTCATGCTAACACTATCCACTGAATACTTTCAAAATCTAGTACTACAATTTTGGGCGAAATACTAAAATAAGAGAGGAATGCAGAAATAAAAACAGAGCAAGATGAAGAAATTTTTTCACCTAAGTTTTGAATTTAGGCCTCTTAAGAATGCAAGCATGTAAAGGGCATGTTGTCTCGTGCATGCCTGCTGCGGGTTCCAGTGAGAAACACACGGACCTCAAGCTGTATTAAATTACTCCTAAACTCCAGTAAAGGTGGTGCTCCTCATAAGCTCTACCTAAATTGTACAGTGCAGTTCCTCCTAACAAGAACTGGCTTTTTAGTAAGTATTTGTGCAGAGGGCAGCACACAATTTATGAGTGGGTCCTGAGGCTCAATAATTTTCAGGGCAACATCCGTAACAGTCAGAAGTTCTTTCTGGGCCAAAGGAGACACAGAAGAGAAATTTCTCTTTGACTGCTGGAAACTGCTGAACACATTGTAGATCAACAAAAAGAAAAGGCAATAACAAATACGTTTGAAATCAGGAAAGATGCATGAAAATTTGTGTAGGGTTAGCAGTGCTGGTTAACTAGCTTGAAAATTTCACTAGCAGAGATTCTGGTATTTTGGAGCTGAATGAGTAGAAACAGTAGAGGAACAAAAGGTAAAATATTTTCAACTAAGGTTTCATACTAGATGTAATATAGTAAAGTCTTAGTTTCTTGCCTCAATATCTTAAAGTGTAAATAATGGGACTTGCCCTCACCTCATGTGCGGTGCTTGGAAGTTGTTTTCGAGATGAAAAAATGGTAATATTATGTTAGAACTGAGGATGATGATTATGTACTCCTACTACTACTACTGCTACTAGGAGTTTCAGAAGGTATTATAATCTAGCTTAATAAACATTAAAAAGTGAGTCTTTCCATGAACTGTGACTTTAAAAAGCCTGAAATCTTTAAATTAATAAAGCAAAGTTAATGGAATCAGTTTGAATGCACAGTATTTAGATATGCAAAATTCTACCTGCATAAAAATGCTTGGTTCCGTAATTAAATCACTACACAAGAATAAGGCTTCAGATACTCATACTATGAGAAGCAGAGGTTAGCTGGAAAGCCAAATTCTCTTGCCTTCATGTGCTGAAACCTGCTTCCCACCTGAGCCACACTGCAGTTAAAACAAAAAAAATATGCTGGCTTTTACTTAGGTGCAGCTCTTTAGAAACTCTTACCCAGCTCTGCAACCTACGGTGTCCAGAGGCCTTTAAAGTTCTCCTGAATGCAGGGAAGCCTGGTTTGCTGTGTGCTGAGTGTTTTGCAACCCTGAAAGAGCTCTGATGCAAAATAATTCGACAAGAGCAACTGGAGCAAGTAGTTTCAACAGTTCAGGTGGGAATAGAATTTTTCCCCTCCCCCTGCCTCATCTCCTGAAGTTTTGCCACTGGGTCTTTTATTATGCTATGACATCTCACACAGAGATATGAAACTGATGTGAAAGCTTTTAGGTTTGAGCACAAAAGCTTAACCAGAAGTAGTAACAGAAGTTAAGTAACTAAGTACGTGAGAAAAACCTGCAGATTTGTTTGGTTTTCTGAGGTCAGGGCTCATTGTTTTTAGTTTGTTTCTGTTGCGTTTTGTTGGTTTTTCCTTTCCACAGTGAAGGAGAGAAAACCAGGATTGAATTTAATTATTCAGTGACCCCAGGTGGCCTACACTTCTCCATGCCTGTTAGCCACTGAATGCTATCAGAACTGCTTAGCTGAAAGCTGCCTTTTGCATGTTGATGGGCATTGCAAATCCTCCTGCAGAGTTGTCTTTCATGTCAAGACAATTTCAAGCACAGCAAAACATCACCATATGTCCTTCTCCCCACTTCTCCCTGTGTTTTGCAGGTTGTATTCTCTTTCTCTGCCACTCGACAAATTTGCTTCCCTGGTGATGGGTGTGTGTGTGTGTTTGTGTGCGCGTTCACAATGTCATATTCCGAGGGGCCGGGGGGTGGGCTAGAGGAGAAGCGCACTGCCTTTGCTCAAGATCCTCTCTTTTTAGCTAAAAAGAATAGCCACATCTGCTGCTTTGTCTACTCTAATTGTCAGTTCCAGTTTTGATTTATTAATATTCACATCCTTAGCCACAGAAATCCTTCTTTCAGAGCAGATGAGTGACTATTTCCCACCTTTTCCCCTCCTGATTAGCAAGTGTCATAGCATTCTTGTTTCTTGCCAGCAAGAATTAATCATGCCACAGAGCCTGATTCTTTGGGGAAGTAAGTTCTTAAAAAGCTCCAAGGAAAAAATGGAGAGAAACAACCTTGGATTGTTTTATAATCCTATTATTAACCTGATCTAATTTAGGACTTGAAAATTTCCTACAAATTCTAATTTAATATTACTACCAAAATTACAGATTAGAAGGAGGTGAAAAGCAACCCCACTAGGGAGCCTTTAAATGCTTCTATTGAAGTTGTGGTGAATTTTTTTATTTCTCTCTTTTTGACTGAAAATTTAAATAACTTTACCTTTTCTGATTTTGGTTGCCACATAAGATACATATTTTGTGCAGTTTATGGCCACAATGCATGCTGTCTTTAACAGAAAGGTAGTAAAAATGAAATTAGGGGAAAAAGATAAATGTCAAAAATCCTACGACGGCACATCTTGTAATTATCACATCTGCTGCAAAGCTCCTGGAAAATAGCTTTGGAAGCTTGCCATGCTGCAAACAACTCACACAATGAAGGGGAGCAGCACAGTAAAGGACAATTGATAATAAGATTTTTAAGTGGACTTTTAACGTTGTAGTAGGAGGTCTTACCATTTTATCTTTTGTTGTGACTCCTTTTTCATTTTTATCTAAAAGAATATTTTCCTCTTTCATGATGCACTCTTGGATGAGTGGACACTTCATAATATCCTGCTTGGAAATATGGCATGGCAACAAATTCATCAGTGACAAGAAGAATGGTAGAAAGGAGTGGGGGCTAAAGAGGGAATTTATTCTTGAAGTTGCTGCCTTGGGAAAGCATCAGCTTTTACTACTGATGGCCTTTGTCTTTTCATTCCTCTTCTTCCCAGGGTTTATAAACACATTTTCAAGGTTTATTAATGTAAGGCAGTGTGACTCTAGGAGCAATTTTGCCTTTTCTTGTATGCTGTTAACAGTGTGTCTTGCTGCTAGTAGCATTATTTTGTGCTTAGTAATATGCGGTGTAGCTATGTGCTGAAAAGCATAGTTGAAAACAAATTAAATGCAACCTTGAAGAAAATTTGTGATCACAGCCCTTGATCCTCAGATTAATTATCTGTGGGGAAGCATGTATATTTGCACATAATTGCATGTTCAGAGAATCACTGCAAAGCATCTTTGTTCACAAATGACTCATCAGTGCTTTGGCCTCATACTTATAATTTCTTTCAAAGGCAAAAGATTGACAAGATAGTAAAAATAATAATTCACTCCAATAAAAATAGTAATTCACTCCCCCAAAATAATCACTTGTTTTTAGTAAATTTTTCTACACAGGAACTTTACTTCGCCTTTTCTACTGCCACCATTTGGACACCATTAAGCAGAGAATCATAGAGTAGTTTGTTTTGGAGGAGACTCCAAAATCATCTAATGCCAGCTCCCAGCCTTCGATGGGGTTGCCTTCTGCAAGGCCAGATTACTCAAAGCCCATCCAACCTGGCCTTAACACTTCCAGGGATGGGGTATTCACAATTTATCAGGAAAATCTTTTCCACTACTTCACCACCCTCACAGTAAGGAATTTCTTGCTTATATCTATCTAAACCTACCCTCTTTCAGTCTGAAGCCATTACCGTTTTTTCTGTCACTACATGGCAGTCCCTCTCCAGCTTTCCTGTAGCCCCTTTGGATGCTGGAAGGCTGTTGTATGTTCTCCCTGGAGTCTTCTCTTCTCTTTGTGCTGAGCAACCATCCCTCTTAGCCGCTCTTCAGAGGAGAAGTGCTCCACAACCACGTCCTATGGCCTTCCTCCAGTATGCCCATGTCCTTCCTATGCTCTGCGCCCCAGAGCTGGACACAGTATTCCAGATGGGGTCTCACAAGAATGGAATAGAGGGGGAGAGTCACCTTCCTTGCCTGGCTGGTCCCTGTTTTGATGCAGCCCAGGATGCAGCTGGCTTTCTGTGCTGCAAGCACACAACTGTCAAGACATGTTGAGTTTCTCATCATCCAGGCTGTCATGCAGGACAGTGTGAAATGCTTTGCACAGGGCTGGGTAAATGATGTTGCTTGCTCTTCCCTTATCTACCAGTGCTTTAACCCTGTAGTAAAAGGATTACTGAAGTTGTCATTAGTGAAACCATGTTGGCTGTTACCAATAACCTGCTTATGCTTTCATCTGCCTTAGCATAATTTCTGCTCCATTATCTTGTTGGGCACTGAGGTTGGTTGGACTGATGGGCCTGAAGTTCCCCATGTCTTCTTAAAAATCATGGTTACATTTCCCCTTTTCCAGTCACAGGACTGCCAAACCATCTCAAATGACATTCATAGTGGCTTAACCTGAGGTTGTCTTATCAGATCCCACAGACCCGTGCACCTTGTTCAGGTTCTTTAGATGCTCTTGTATCTGACTGTCTCCTACAGTGGGCTTAGGGTGTTCATTCTTCCAGTCCCTGCCTTTACCTTCTGCAATTTAAGTGGTGTGACTGGAGAACTTACTCGTGAATCTTGAGGTGAAAAATCACTGAGTACCTCAGGCATGGTCTGGCTAACCAGATCTCCTCTTTCCTTCTGGAGAAGGCCCACATTTTCCCTAGTCTTCCTTTATCACCAGTGTACCTATGAAATGTTTTCCTGCTGGCCTTGATGCCCCTGGTCAGGTTTAATTTTATCAGTGATTTAGTTTTCCTAATCTAATCCCTGGGTATTCAATTTCTCCATATTCCTCCCAGGCTACTTGTCCTTGCTCCAAGCTTCTGTAGGTTTCCTTTTTTGTGCTTGAATGTGTCCAGCAGCTCCATATTCATCTCTGCACACCTCCTAAGGTTTGCACTTGGCTTCCTGTTCATTGGGAGTCTCCTGAGCCTGAAGGAGGTGATCCTTGAACATTACCCTGCTTTCCTGGGGTCTTCTTCCCTCCAGGGCTTTATCCCATGGCACTCTACCAAGCAGATCTCTCTAGGCCGAGGCAGCTGCTCTGAAGTCCAGGGCTTGCTTTGCCCCTCCTCACTGCCCTAAGGATCTCAAACATCACCATTTCATGGTCACAGCAGCCCAGGCTGTCCTTGAGCTTCCATCCCGCACCAGCCCCCTCCTTCTTGCTGAGAACAAGGTCCAGCACAGCACCTCTCCTTGTTGGCTTCTCTATCACTTGGAGAAGGAAGTTACCATCGAGGCATTTCAGGAAACTCCATGCTTAATGCCCTGCTCTATTGTCCTCCCAACAGATAATTGGGTGGTTGAAGTCCCCCAGGAGCACCAGGGCTTGTGAACACGAGGTAGTTCCTATATGGCCTGTAGATGACTCATGTCCCCTGTCCCTGCCATCCCTTTAATCCTGGTCCATCATCCATCCCCAGCCAGAGCTCCATGCACTCCAGCCAGTCATGAACATAAAGGGTGACACCCTCTCCTCATGACCCCTGCTTGTTCTTTCCAGAGAGCCTGTACCTTTCCATCCCGCACTCCAGGCACAGGAGGCACTGTGCCACATCTCTGTGGATACATGAGGAGCTAAATTACTTCTTTTTCACCAAGACTAGAAAAATAAGGCTGCTGCGAGTGTAAGGGCTGGGAAGGAGAAAGGCTGTGGAACATATCAGCAGAAGGGCAGCCAAAGTTTATTAATGATATTTTCAATCTCCCATTGCGAACATTTGTCTTCAGACACTTTTTGTCACATATTTTTAATTAATTCTCCGTGAACTGGGAAGAGAATGTCTCTCGCAACTCAGAAAAAAAACTAGTAAACCTTCTGGGACAATTCCTTTTTACTCCTGGAGGAGGATAAGAAATGGACCATGCATGTTTCCCTTTTACTCCTATTGCTTCCAGTAAAAAGTTGGGAGCATCACCTCCTTCTCTTCTATTAGTGATTACATTCTGAAAGAAAGGAGTGAACCCTGCTCCTTTACCCACGGCAAGAAGAATGGGCCACAAGCCCTGGAAGGTGTAGAGTCTCTCTATAGTGAAAATATCACATCCCCTTATTCACTGGGGCATTCTATTCCTCACAGAGAAGCAGGACTTCCTTTTTCTGCCGTTGGTTCAGCTTAGATATCTCTTGTTCGTGGGGTGGATGCTGCATGTTTCTGTGCTTGTCCTTGTGGATTGCCTCTTGCAATGCCTGCCTCAACACATGCTATTCAGGAGACCTGGCCAACTAGCTCAGCACTTGGCAGGGCAGGCACACAGTTGTTTGAGATCAAAACACAAAATCCGTTTCTCTTTGCTTCTAGTGTGAAATTTTGATTTGTGCCTCAGAAAAGTCCAGGAAGAAGTAAACAACCCTAAGAACAGAGCAAGGCTTTTATACTGAAAGCACCCAATAGGGCCTGGGGCAAGGCATGAAGGAAAGGGAAGATAATGGAAAAGCAGCAGTAAAGGAAAGACAATGTGGAAAAGCTGGTACAGCTGAGTATTAGTCTATCTACAAGCAATACAGGAACCAAATGGAAAGTTCTGTATGAGTATACACCAAACAGATTTATTATAATGACCACACAGGTGGGAGACTGGTCCTTCTGAATTTTGGGCCCTTGACTGTCCAACATAGAGTTCTCCCTCAGCCTGGTCTTGGTTGACATTGCATGCACAGCAGTTGCATACATCATCACCCCTCTGCCTTTGAAAATGGAACGGGAAAAGGTAGCACTCAGTGAAACAGAGAAAACCCAGTTCCAGTGTACAACATGGGCAACAATTCTTCATGTGCTTCTCTTGGCCATCCCAAGACACCATTCAGCCCAGGAATATCACTGCAAGAACGGTTCCTGTGATTGGCACTGGCTTTTTTTTCAGAAACCTCTGTACAGACTTGTTACATTTCTGACCCAAATCTTTTAATATAGATTTGTTCTGTGGATTTCATCTGAGGCATCTGAAGCTATTACTATTTCATATGTTGCAGTAATCTGCAGTCGGTCTGTAGTAGATTTCTGTGAGGGAGATTTGGAAAACAACTTGCTTCTGTATTGCATCAGTCTCTTTCTATTAATATCTTGGATCATTTTGACAATATTTCTAAATATGAATAAAATATTAATCTGTAGATTAAATACTAAGACCTACTTTGAGCTCAGTTATGCTACAGTAAATCAGGTAGACCAAAGAACTGCTCATATCTATGCCATATAATTTAGATGAGAATCTGTCCAGTCCTTATACTCTTCTGTTGGAATTAAAGTTACTCTATTTTCTCTGACAGGGTAACAGTGCTGTTCATGATAAGCTGTCATACACAATTTCGAAGACTTTTTTTTCAACCTTTGCTCTTCCTGCAAATAAAATAAAAATAGACTTCACTGCTTTTACAAAGTACATACCTGAGGAATTCCTGCTTCTCAACACAATGAGCAGAATTTGAAGTCAACATGGAAACAAACCCAGAAATATAGGAGACCCCAAACACCTTCAAATGCAAGGCTTGTGTTCTTTTCCTGTCCATCATAGAGAGGTAGTAAGGGGGCTCACGGAATCCTCTCTTCTTTCAGGCTTGTATGAAAGTGCATGTCGGGGTACCATGGCTTCAAATCTGCGAGTGCGGAAGAAATTTAACTATGAATTAACTGGGTTGATGCTGAGTTAAAGCAGACACACCAAAGCTTCTGTAGTTTCCCCTTATTTAATTATTAGTTACTATTTAGCTATTAGATGGAGCACAGATGTGACAACATAAGGAGAAAACCTCAAGAGAAGGGAGAAAAGGTTTATTTGATCAAACTCTGAACTGTTAGACTTTTGAGGTCAGATAAGGGGCTGTCTTAATACTCCAGACTTATGCAGAGTTTAGCAAAAGAACTTTAGTCACTGACTGGGGCCTCCAGGCAAAACAGCAACATGAATAATAAATGGCAACAGCAGTCAAGAAATGTAGGGGTTAATTCATAGCTCCATCTAATAGAGCCAGAGTTGCAAAGTAAAATCAGAAAGTTCCATAGCTGTTGGTGCAGGAGGATTATTTTCTGCTGTATTTGTTGCGGCGATCCTTATTTTTCTTCTTCTTCAGCTTTTTAATGGAAAATCCTAAAAGCTAATTTTTGAAGCTAGAGACTTAGCAGAAAGACAGTAGAAAATGTTGTCCCATTCCTATCAAGTGGTATCTTAGGACACTGCTGTAGGCATGCTTTGAGTTCAATAAATGACTGAACTTACAACATTAGATTGGAGAGCAAAAATCCTGGAATAAAGCAGAGACAACTCTCTTGTTGCTTGTCTGCTGGAAACACTGAAATCCTACATGCTAATCATGATGAATTGATGCTGCCAGACTACAGAGGAGAGGTGAAAACAAGGTCAGATCATCGATGGGATAGGAGATCCATCCTTCTGCTTATCAAACAGATACCTTGTCTTAATTCTGAGGATGAAACTGTAGAAAATTTTCAGAAAATGCTCTTTTTTCTTCTTTTTTTTTTTTCCCCACAAGAGAGTGTTGTAATCACATGGTGACATAACTCTTCCTAGGTGAACAGTCAATGGTGGAGTACTAAAAATATACTTGAAGTTATTTGCTAATAGGAGTGCTCAGGTGACTAAATCTCATCTCTTGTTCATTAATTACTGAAATGTTCTTTTTAATGGGCCCAATAATGAGGAAGAGATGAGGAATACAAGGCTGAGGCTGTGTTTGCTTTAGGAAAACAATCACCATCCTCATCATCATCATCATCAAGAAAAACTGTTCAATCTAGTCAAGTAAACCAAAACTTCAAATTAAGTCAGAAATGTTCCTAAACCCAAGGAACAGAGAAGCTGAAAAGTTCTGTAGAGCTCATGTTTTACACTGAAGTTATCTTTCCAGTGTGGTTAGCCCCTTTTGCACACTGAGGATGCAAATCACAGATGCTGGCACCTAAGTATTTCTGAAAATGGTGTAATAATCTGCTAGAGATGTGTCAGTAAAAACTCCGCCTGTGACTGCATCGGGGACATGGCTGGGCACTTTGTAATTCCTTCCAAGTATGCTCCAAACAATTCAGTTCTGCTGACCACCCTCTTCTCTCTGCCTTTCCCTTGGTCTCTAAGAGCAGGAAACAGCACAGGCCGTGCTGTACAGGAGCTGTGCCAGTCCAATCTCACCTTCCCCTCTGTTACCAAACCTACACTTCCTGCTGAGTATTTCTAGAAAGTTAGGGGCAGCTAACAGCAACTTAGTCAGTTAAGACAAGTTACCCTGGGCATATGTTACTGAGCATGAATGGGCTTGCTGCTCTTGCCATCCACTGCAAGGAAAAAGGGCCAGAGATAACACTCCGTCTCTCCGTGCTGCAGCTCCTGATGGAAGTTGTTGCTCGGTGATTAGAGTACCTCTCTGTATTTTTGCACACCAGCCAGGGCTGGCATTTCCCCAGCCTCCTGCCCATCCGTGGCAGGTGGGGAGGCCTGGCTGGGCAGGGAGCAGATGGGCAGAGCACCGTGTCTGCCAGGAGAGCCCCCAGGGCAGCATCAGCACAGATCAGTCAACAGCAACCGAGTGCTCCTGCTCCCTAACCTTTATGGAAATGTGGCTGGCAGGCTGCATGAAATATCCTAAAGACCAACAGTGGTCTCTGCTCATTGCACCTTTGGGAAGTTCATGGGCATTTCAGGACACAATTAGCCTAAGTTCATGCTGTGTTGCCTAATGCGATGGTCTAAACTTTACTAACAGGATAAAGAATTCATGCATTTTTCAGGAATTTAGGGGGTTGGATCTCTTCTGGGACCCAAAGGACAGGTTAACCACTAAAGACATAAGGAAACGAACCCTTTTTCTGTTTTCTCAACCATAAAGCCATTAGATTTTAATGAAACAGTTTTTAGAAAAATTGCATTACTTTCTTACTCAGGGGAAAGCAAGAAAACTAAATTTTATTGTCCAGCTAGCAGACAGGGTTTTTTTTTCTTGTAATGATTTTCATCAAGCACAGTAAATGTGTATTTATCTGTGTTTTCTGTGCACCCACCCACAATCTCACAGCTCTGTTTTAAAGGTGTTCTAGATCACTGTCCAAGCTGAAATGTTGTCTCAGTACCAGACCTTTTGGCCTCTTCCTAGGGGCAAAGCTGGCATTAAACTTCTCTGTACTTTAGACCAGGGCATTAGCCTTGCCAGATGAGGAACCTGAATGACTGATCTGAACTTCCTGTGACCTACCATCTTACCTCATCAATCACATCTATATGCATGTGGTCATGAAATTCTGCTTGTTTAGTCTGAGTTTTAGAGGATTTTATGAGAGAATTCAGTAGTTTAATTTTAAATCTTTTAAGGGTTATCAAAATATTTGCCTGACTTCAGCAAAACACCTAAGAGGTGGCAGGAAAATAAATCTAACAGTTATTTACATATTAAAAAATCCTCACTGTTCCATAGCACTTTCTCCTCACCTAGGATTATTAAACTACCTTGCCTGTTACTATCAGTTACGGAAATTCTGATCAACACCAATATTTAAGTGTCAAATGCTATTGAAAGATAGGTAGGAGATAGAAGCCAAATCTTATTTTCTGTGCCTCTGAATATAAAAAAAAAACCCAAATATTTTCTCCAGTCTCATATCTTTGCTAAAGAGTTTGTTACAAGTCTCTAAATATTTATTTTTACAGCTTTTACTGAAACCTTCTGGTCATGTGATGGCAGAGCAGAGGAACCATTGATCTATGACGCGAAAGTATTGCAATTTTAACACCCAAGAGTCTCTACACAGAAGCTAAAATTCAAAGCTGTTTTTCACTGAGGGTCCCCTCCCAGCACAGACATGAGTCACGTTGGCAGAAGGTCATGCAAAGTTTCCCTGAGTGGTTCCTGACTCAGTTTGTACAAATGACCTTCGCAGCTTTAAACCACAGCTGAAGTTACATGACCAGGAAGGGTTATAAAACTTGTGATATGAATGTGGTGTCATGAGTGGTTACTTTTGTTGGAGAAAAGTCAAACCCCAAAATCTTGGCTGCTTTGAGACACAGGCTGGAAATGAGACCTCTTTGCAAATAGGAGTGTTGTGCTGTACAGTTAGGAGAGATAGTCACCAAAAGCCCTGCTGCCCTTGGGCTGTTTATTCCCTTCTAAACTTCTACAGCTGCCTTAGTAGGTGAGGGCATGAGAATCCTCACAGAGCACCTGACTTTGGGAGCAGCCAGGACACTGCACCTTCACACTGCACCGAGCACCTTGAGGGCTGCGTGGCTGCAGGGGACACCACACGGACACCTGTGCAGCGCTGAGAGGGTTCATGGAACCAGCCAAGGCAGCCAAAGCCACAGCCAAACCTTCCACTGCTCAGCACAGTGCCATTCCGCCTCAGAAAATACAGGTAAAGGGGAGAGACAGAGAGGAATGAAATAAATCAGCAAGTGAATAACTCCTTCTATTCTGAGGACAATAAAGACCTTCCCCTTCACCTGACCTAACAGGATTGGTTTGGGCCAAATCTTTTTTATGAATCCGAATAAATTTTTCATGATCATTTTATTACATCTCAGCAAAACAGAAATGTTTCCTTGCCCATTTTTATTTATAGAATGTCTTCTCCAAATTATTTATGTCAAAAGATGCATTTCATCTCTACACAACCAGAAATGTCTCATGCCTTTGAAGGTACATATTTTGATATAAAAATTGTTTACATAGCAGGCTAAGCCTGTGATGTGAAATTGCTTGAGCCTGCAGATCCTAATTTTAAGAGTAATTCATTAAAAATCCCTTATTTTACACAGCACCCCATTTTCTGAAAAAAAACTTCCCTAGTATTGTCCCTCAGTTTAGGGCTGTCAAGCTCGGTTTATTTTTAGACATTGAATAGCTCTTCATTAAAGCAAATTATTCACTAATATAAGGCAGCAAAAAAACAGATTAAATGGATGTATGAATAATCTAAAGTAGATGTGGAGAAAGGCTTGAAAAATTACCCTATTCCTTATGCCAGCTTGGTCTGTGTGTGGTCTCTGTGATCTATTTCTTTCCTCCTGTTGGTGAGAGGCTCTGACAACCCTTTTAGTGATAAACACCCACATAAACCAGTGTGCCACCATCATGCATAGGCTCCAAACCCTTTCCCATATTGCTGCACTATGCACCCTGCATAGCAATATAATTTTGTGATTCTGTGCTGTATCTGACACATAATCCCTTTCTGAGAAAGTTTATCAGCATTTGCAGGCTGATTCCAGGGCTTTTAGCAAGTTTTGGCCCTATGCTACCTCTGACGACATGGTGACACTGTACAAAGCACTTTTCTGGTATCTTCTGACCAACCATAGCTAATTAACTACAAGCTGGAAAAGCATTACAGTACTGAAACGTATAATCCAAGTGGCACAAAAAGAAAACAAAGGAAAACTCTTTCTCACACGGTCTATCCCTGCCACATTTCTTCAAGCGACTTGTTCAACGATTTGTATTTTATATGTATTTGTTCTCTTTATTTTACGCTAAATATAGAAATTTTTGCTTGGATTTTTCAACTGACCATGTTCATTCCCAAGTATATTTCTATATATACACAAGAAAAGATCAGTAGATGTTCTGCTGGTTATACTCTCATTTTCATGTAAATGTAGCTCCTAACTGCCTAAATACATTAATTAAGCTGGAAGCAAACTCAAAAGCCAAAAGCTAGTTAATGAACGTCAGCTTCATTCAATACATGAGAATATCAGAAAAGCACTTATAGACATCACAGACTGTCAAAGCAGTGACAAAATAAAGCTTGGAATCTAGATAAAAAGTCTTTTTCATTAGCAAAAGATCTATTAGTGGATTCTATCCCCTCAATTTACACCATGAGGAAAAGGCTCTTTTTGAAGCATTTCCTGGTGTCAAATTAATACTCTTTCTTTCTCAAACCTCACATAATTGTCTCAGGCAGTATTTTCTGCAGGCTTTCATCTTGCCATGTCTAGCAGCTATGGAAGCTAAAAAGTCTTAACTTTTCTGACTCTGCTCCTATGCCTCCTTCTGCAAAGCTTTGGATAAAAGAAAGCTTGAGCCCTCTCCTTACAGGGAATTGATTGACCACAGCTTTAATGAACAGCAGCATGCAGATGGCTCTAGAGAGGAAGTGGTGGAACAGGCTAGCACATTGAACAAGGAAAGCTCAATAATGAGCTGCATACATACCTGAAAATCATGCCTCTAGGGTGATCCACTGTGACCATTCAGCATCTCTTCCCACAGTCAAAACCATTTTAATAACAGTGAGAAAATATTAAAAAAAACAGTTGCATTTTCTTGCAAGTTTACACAGTGGGTAGGTGTTTTGTAACAGTCCTCAGCAGTCATTTTCTTTCTCCACTTCTGTTTGGTACTGACATACAAAGAGTCTTTCCTGAAAAACAGAAAAAGGTGCAGATTGCTAGACTAATTCAGTGATGATAAATTACATATTTAAGAATTTGCAGAGTCATGTAGCAAGGAATCAATCTCAGACTGCTTGTGGGTTTGTAGATTCTTGTGCTATTATAAAATGTTTGGTCCATGGGCTCACTGTACAGCTACCTTAAGCCCTAGAAGACCAATGAATTTCCTCTTAAAACAAGATTGAATTTCAATGAAAGAATGATCTGTGCTTTTGTAACCATCTATAACAGTGAAAGGATCAAGAATGGGCCTGGAAGCTAGGAATTCCTCTATTCTATACTTGCCACCAGTTTTACAGACAAGCCACAAAAGAGCATATTTTTAAAAACAGACCATCACTGGTTGCATATTTTGGAAACCAGCCTGTGTAGCTCTTGATTTGTGGAAACAAGATACACGATGAAGTTGATGATAATTATGGGTTCTCAACAACTTTGATGATGAGGTATTTGTTTAGGTACCATAAATCTGATTACGGAAATCTAAATATAGGTCTTCAGGTCCAGAAACTCTGGACTTTGTTTTCTTCTAAAGAATTGCTTTATAAAAGTAAAAGAGAAATGTGGGGAAAAAACCAAAGCTACACAAAAAATCCAGCAGAAATAAAGAAGAGAGGATAAAAAAGATTGTTGAATAGGAGTTAGAGATCACAGTTAAACACACCCTGTACATGAGATTTGTCAGGTAATGATTATACACATAATTGGAAGAATATTAAGATCAGCCCAATTCAAAATTCCCTGGCCCAGCAATTTAGTGTCAGACACATTCCAGACATCTCTCAGTGCTGATCACAGCTCTGCATATTTGCATATGCAATTACTGAATTTACATTTATATATCACTAAGTACATATGTAATTATATGCAAAACGATGTTTTATACTTGAATGTGTATTTTAAAGCGGCTGTTGTTTGTGTAACTCTTAGCATGGAAATAAAATGCTGGATTTCAAATATTCAGACAGTTTTGGCCTTTGCAGTCCCTAAGATAACAACAAAAAAGAGATAAAGACATTGTCACACACGACTTGAAGGAGATGGTGAATCCCTGACCAAAGTCCCCGCCCAACCACAGGGTTCATTTTAGCAGCTGCATTCATCTGGTGACAGTAACTGGTCCACACTCTGCCCTACAGTGTAAATTAATTACATACATGGCATTGCACAGACATACTGTCCCCATAAGTGCTTTCTGACTGATGATGATGTACCTTCACATCCCCATGGATTAGCCAGACAGTAAATCGGGTGCACACTCCATGATCCTGTCTGTTTTGCTGTTAGAGCTGCTCAAGTACTGAGGAACAAACCTATTGCTCTTCCTGAATGCACTGGTGATGGCACCACAGTGCTGGCCAGGGCCTGTTTTCTCAATAAGGGCAGTTTTTGCAGCCTGTGTGCGGTGGAGCTGCAATGGCACTGTGCACAGTGAGCACACACAGTTCCCTGGCTCTGCTGCATGGCACACGCATGGCACGAGGCATTTGCACACCCAGGCCTGGCCTCCTGTCCATGCCACGCACCCACACAATGCCATGTGTGCTGGAGGTGTGTCTGGCTCGTGTGTCTGCTCTTTGATGCCAAACAAAGCAACAACAGACTCGGGTCTCTCATTGCTGCCTAATGCAATGATGTGAAAAGCACTGCAGTACATAATATCAAGCCTCTCGTAGCTCTTTTAGCCCTTCTACCATACCACTAAATGTACTTGATGGCTTAAACAAAAGCAAACACTTAGCAGACAAAAAAATGCAGATGGGACTTGGTTGATACTAATGGATTAAAGGTTTTACATATCCATATAACAGCCTGACTAAATAATTAAACAGAAACTGATACATATTTACCAGGAAACCTTTAAAGTTGGCTTGTGAAGATTTTCCTAATCTAGTCCATAGTCAGCTCAACAATATTTCATGAGATTGTGAACATCCTGATAAGGCTGAAACTTGTCCACTTCCCATTTTTCTTGAGAAACCTGATTCTCCTGGAGAGCACAAAAAGATTATCAAGCCTGTCTCTGAGCAAAGTCCATATAGCTTCTCATGATGCCTATGCAAAATCAGGATAGCAATCCTTAGCAAACGCACATCCCATGATAAACTTGCTTCTCAGGCCAGTCACGTAGAGGGGAGTTTTAAAAGAGACCGCAAAATAATTAAAAGTGGTCATCATACAACAAAGTGGTTGTAGATTAACAACTCAAGTTTTTGCAACCCTGATGGGAGCTTGTGCAGATCAGGCTTAGTCTCTCTCCTGGCTGAATTGAACTCAGTATCCTTGTGGAGACACAAACTGTGCTCAAACTCAAAGGTTTGGGCTGAATCAAGAGAAAAAAAAAAATTGGGATCACAGATCACAGAACATTCTGAGTTGGAAAGGACTCACAAGAATCACCAAGTGCAACTCTTAGGTGACTGACCCACACTGGGATCAAACTCACAACCTGGTTGTTATTAGCTCAATGCTCTGATCCACTGAGAAAATCTCAGGGTTATTAAAAATAACAATAAAACAGCATTATCAGTTTTGAGACCAATTTGACTGGAGGTATTGTGGTGTTGAGACTGGATGCCTGAGCTGAAAAAGGAGCTACAGGCTTGTTGAAAAATGGAGGGACAGTTTATGTTGTGAACACAGTGATGTCAGGAGAAGCCTCACTATGTAATAATTTTGCTTCACATCAGCTTGAATTTGATTAATCTCTCAATTTCAATTGAAGTTAAGTAAATCAGAAAGGAATTGGAACCTCTTTAAATATCAGAGAATGAGGCTAACCAGGTTTCCAGGGCTCCAGTTGTGATTCTTAGAGTTTTCTTGTAAGTTTTTTGTGAACTCTTCACAAATGTCTCATGAAAAAAATCCATTATGATCTATAGTTCCCTAAATACATCCAGAATTATATTCTGCTGTTCACAAAATTGTGCCAAATATTCCTCTCCTTTTTCGTCCTAAATATAACCAAAAAGAGGTTATAAACAGGCAGGAAGAATGGCAAACAGCAGGCCCTTGAGCTAAAGATGCTGGTAAATACCCACCCTACCCTTTTCCTTCCCTGTGCTAAATTATGCTCTCTGGCTTCTGAGGTTCAGTGCCAGAGAACACATCAGCAGCATATTTGTTCCTCTATACCCTTCTTGGACATATAAGCTGGACCAACCACAGAGAAAATGCTTGGATGTTTGAATTTTTGGAGCAACCCTGGCAGGCATCCTGCTTAAAAGGTGATTTGTATTTCAGTAATTAATTCATCAGTAGTAAATGTGATTTAATGACAGAATTTTTGGATGAGGTTCAGAGTCTCATTAGCTTAATCATATTAAGCTAATATAGTTATTTATATCAGGCAGAACAAAGTGCAACACTTCACCACGGGATGTTCTTCTTTAAAGATAATACCAGTGTCAGAATTAAACGAACTTGTAATACTTCTTGCTGGTTGAGCCATATGGAATGATAATGTCAGACTAAGACAAATTCACCATTTCCATTCCTTAAGGTTTCCCTGAAGAAAATTAAGCATGCTGGTTAAATGATTTGTCCTTCCAATTTCTTAAAGTCAGGGAACATGGACATTGCATACTTAGCAACTTGTACTAAACCTTACACGTGATTGAAGACACCGAGCAGACAATGCATTTCATAATGTGACATTTCTTTGAGCTTGGATCACCTGATCTCCCAGATGTTTAAGTGATACTGTGATTTTGATTTCCTAGATACAAAAAGAAGGCTGGGGGGCAGATAAAATGACTAAGAGGAATGTAATTCCAGATGATAGAGAAGCAAAACTGAGAAACTAGGTTAAGGCTTAAGTTTTGTAAAAGGTCATCTATAACTAGTAAATTGCAATTTACTCATTGATACATATCACAAACATAAACATATAATTTGTTCTGTATCTATACTTTGTCCAGGAGTTGTTTCTCAGTTAACCAAGGCCTATTTAATTGTTAACCCTTAATTATCAGAGATAGAGTACAAACAAAGCACTCATGTTGAGAATCTCAGTTACAAATCCATCATTAACCTTCTAAATAAACACCTTGATTATGAAAAGAAAAATAGAAATCAATAAGCTTACCATTATAATGAAATTTAACATACTATGAGTGTCTAGCTTTAAACACTTAGGATAAATCTTTTAATACTAGTAGACCTTGAAGTAACCAAACGAGGTATTCAAATTCTTCCTGCCACTTTGAAAATCTCATCTCTATGTAAGCCCCAGACTAACAGTTATGAGACACCCAGGTGCCCAGAGGACAAACATTGTTTGAAATCTTTGGAGTTCTAAAAATTAACTAACCAATTAGGAGTAGCACAAAGGTGAACCTTCATGTCATACAGGCTTCCTGGTTCCTCTTTCCTTGTTACACATGAATAAATTTTTCATTTTTCCAGCTGGAAAAAACCCCAAGTCTCTTAATTTTTTCTCGACCATAATCTGTAATGTTCTGTCTATTTTGGAAGAAGGAAGAAGAGGCTGATTTTTCATGAGGAACACTAACTCTCTAGTACAGAAAGTGTTTGATATACTTTTGAATGTGTTGAGTGACATTTTATGGAAGGTTTCCCTGTTGAATTTCCAGCAATGCCTAATGATTCGCCATTTAATATTTTACATTTGTTAAACTTTTTTACATGTGTTCTGCATTTCATTTTAGCAGGTCAAGAAACAGAAAGATAAGTGAACAAGGTGGAACTGACGCAAAGCTTCAGGCAACATGATAAAACAGCAGAGCAAAATAATGGGCTAGTCAAACTGCATTCAAGTTTGATACAACAGGTCTGTTCTTTGACCCACCACAAGAGTCAGATGTCTCATTATCATCAGAGTCTTTGCTCTTGAGCTAGATCTTCAAACAAATTTGCAGGGAGAATGCTTCTGAGCCTTGAACAAGAGAAGATTTTGAATATGTTAGTTCATCACTGACTCTTTAAGTAATTTTCCACTCATCTTGTCCAAAGCTGCACTTATTCTAATGATGAAATGCCATGGGAACAAAGTAATGGTGCCAACTGTGCCAGTTTCTAAGCTGAAACAACAAAAGGTGTATTCATGAGGTATTCTAGAGACTGTGGTCTCTTTCTGGTTCTGTCTTCACCTTCAGTGTTCCCCTCACTCTTAAGCACCATGTTCAGCCTCTCCACATCTCAGTTTTTCCACATTTGGAAGGCTGGGGTGAAATGGGAGCAAATACAACTGCCATATGTCAGGGTGGAAAGAGGAGAAGGGAGATTCCTACCCTGTGGTCAGACTTTGTAAATGGCCCAGAGCTGCAGGCAGTGTCCTCACTAAAGGCTGGGAGAGAGCCGAAAGCTGAAAGTTCAGTGGCAAGGCTTCAGCGGCCCGGGCACACCGAGTAACAGCTTGTTCTCCTGCTCCCAGTTCCTGCAGTATTGGAATATGAATCCCAATATTACCAGTTAGATTGTGCCTGGGCCAGTCTGACCCTCGCTGCTGGGCCAAAGGTGGTAACTGTGGTGTATCAACCCAGAGACACCTTTAGCTTGCTGGATGCTGCAGCTGGGCACTGAACAAGTCCAGGCTTGTTAGGAACCCCGTTTACCTCAGGTGAGAAGGCTTCAGGCTAATGGTGAGGAGGAAGGAGATGGATTCTGCCTGAGGGTTAATATTAGAGCTTTATTCCACGGTCACAGGGGTCTGAATCTTGGTAACAGCTCCAACAGAATCCCGACCGCATGCTCTGATTGACCTTTTAAGCTCCAGGGGGAGGGGAAGGGACAGGTGAGCCACCAACCAGGTGGGAGGGCAGGGACTCAAGGGACGAGGGACACCTAGACAGGCCAGTGACCCCCAGGCCTGAAGGGCATCCTTTGAAAGTGATGAACCACATGACGCCTTGCTAGAATGTTAAGCCTGATTGACAGAATTCACTCAACAAGGGGGCGAGGGGGAAGGGAGAGAGGTAGTGCCACGCCTGGGGAAAAGACCCGGAAGTTTAAAACAGGATATTACAGCACACCGCAACATTGCAGGGGTCCTCAGCACGTATAAATCACCTGTTTGCTCCCTGTTCCACTCCTGCAGTCCTTGCTGAGTTACAGTGCCTCCTGCCCAACCCCTCCTGCTTAGGGAGGGTGGCTGATTGCAGTGCCATCTCTGTCCTGCAGTGCTGCGTGTGCTGCAGCTTGCTGCGGCCTGCACACAGCCTGGCCAGGCAGCCCTGGGCGTGCAGCCCTGGCCTTGCAGACAGACCTGTTCAGTGGCTCAAGCAGCAGGCCCCAAAAGTGGGTTCATTTTTTTAGAAGTAATAATGCACAGGAAAAGTGTAAGTTGCACCTGGACATTAATCTACAGAATAATAGCCTCAGAGAGTTACCTTTTGTACCCAGCCCTTTATTCCCTTGAGTACAAGACTGGATTTCTGTTTTGTATATTTGTTGTGCAAGAATTAGAAACTAAACAAATGCACTGTTGACCTTCACTGAGGTTTAGAAAAACAGCAGGAGGCTTAGAGACAATGGCAAGCAGCAGCTAAACCAAATTGCTCCAAGAGCCAAGCTGTTCTGCAACAGCATTCAGAGCAATATCTGTCCAAGTGCTCAGAAAGGATAGTTAGGAGAAGGTAAAGTTATTCCACAGAAATATCTGTTCAAAGTGCTGATGCTTACCTCTCACAAACTTTTTCTTGACTATTATTTTTAATTGTTTTGGTCATAAAATGAGGGAAAAGCTGTTGTTCAATTTTATGTAACAATTTCTTAAAATTCTGGCTTATGGGACAGCATGGCAAGGAATATACAAGACAGCTCAGATATGGGCATTCAAGCGTGATTTACTTCCTTTCTATATGAAACTGTGATGTAGCTTGCTATGCTGTGAATGTGGTTTCAATCATCAGGCTGCTGGTAGAGTGAAGTGTAATGGGAATTGGTCCAATGAGGGAAGTTGTGTTGCTGCTGGCTCGGTGAGCTTGTATCCACCTGGTGAGTTCCAGCGTCTCCAAGCTAAAAGGCAGACAGCTGTGACAAGCCCGAGTCCCAGATGATCTGAGCGTGTTTCATCATCCTTTGAATCCAGGCTTTGGTGGACAGCCATCAGCCAGATGATGACAAGGTTTCTAAAAGCACTCCTGCTTTATTCCCTCTCCCTCTGAGCTGGGTGGGTTGGTGACAGGGACATCAGGTGTAGCAGCCCCGTGTGCATCACTCCACAGTGCCCAAGTGCACAAAGCATTCTGAGCCAGCTCTGCGCCTTCTGCTCCAGGCAAACCAGAACTGCCTGAAATGGATCTGGCAACAGGGACTTCCAAAGGGCAGTGATGCCAGGTTTTAGCTGCCTGTGAATTCCCCAGGGCAGCTCCTGCAGGAACTCTGTTGTCCATCAGAGTAGCTGCTATGTCCTTCTTGTAGAGACATCTGTGCAATTTGGCATCAGTCAAGCAGAGTTTGCAGCCATTCTTTGTTCTTTTAGTTAAGTTTCTTTTTAATTTTACAAACAACCACTCACCTGTGTTTTATCTCTGCACCTTTCTGTTTTACCATTTCACCTTTCCCAACAGAAGGTGGTCAAGGTGCCTCTGATCAAGAAATCCAGGGACATTTCTGCCCTTTACTCCTACTCATTTAGAAGGGAAAACCAAGAGCATGTCCTTTCTCAACCACAAAACCCTGACAATGGCAGACCTTTCAAAAACAAAGCAACTTGACAGTGACTGCTATATACAGAGATTGTGTTAGATAAGGATCTATGGTTAAAATACCCAGAAGGATTATGAAGCCTGACCTTATCCTCTCCAGTAGTAAAAGCTGAAATTCCCTGCTGGCTTGCTAACAGAGTTATATGGTGCTGGCTGTCAGTCCCTGTCCTCTGGAATGTGCCCTACTGCTATCTAATTGCAAGTTGTAACCTTTGTGAATCATTGCCACCAATCTCACCGAGGCTAGTGGCTTAGTAGGATTCAGAGAGTAATTAAACATTTATGTAGATAATTAGGCAATCCACAGCTACATTAGATAGGTCAAGATTGTAATTAGGGATAACTCTTCATGCTTCAAGGTCTTCTAGCCTCAATCCATCTGATGGCATGTGTTTATGCAAGCAAACAGTAGGATGTTTGAGTCCCTAGTTTGAAAAACAGTCCCCAGTGATTGTTTCACTCAGGCGCTCTCAGCTTGGTTTTCATGATGCATTTCACAACTTCTGGCTCCAAGATTGCTATCAATAGCCCAGATGCTGCCTTGAAGCTTAGAGGGAACAGTAATGAGTCTTTCAGACAGATCATCCACAACAGACCAGGTTCAGATCTCAGGCTCACTGAAGCAAGTTGAAACAACTCATCAGGCTTTAAAATTCAGAATTATTTGGCTTTGAAGCGAGGTGGCTGAGACCTGACTCTGGCTGAATGGATGCAGTCCTTGGGAGCGCTGAGAATGCAGAGGCTGAGGGGATCCTGTGCTGCCATGGGACAGCTGAATCTCTCTCCCACAGATGCCAGAAAAAGTTTTTTTTAGACCCACACTCCTTTGCCATCCTAATGGGCACATTCAGGCTGAATGATAAAGAGTTTTTCTTCATGGGAAAACAGCATTCAGTTTGTGAACTTAGAGAGAATTGTTTGCTACACTTACTGTGGAGGTGAACAGTTCACTGGAGCTTTCATGCTCACCCAAATTCACCCACATGGTATTACACGGATTACTAACAGCAATTCTTATTTTTTTAATTGTGTATGCACAAACCAGACATTAGAAGTTCTGCTATAAATCCAAGATTGAGAAGAGAGGAGACATTTTTTAAATTCATGGTGGGAAAGGTCAGAAAAAGTTTAGCATTTTACACAGAGAGCATTCAGACAGACTGTAAAGCAGAAAAGAAATAAAACTGTTTCCTTTTTCCCTCCCTCATCTCTGTGTGCTATAAAGCTAAGAAAATAGTATGATGGTTTTGGTTTTTTTTAATGGCTCTACAGTTCAAGATGTAAGAATACATTTGACTCTCAAATATGGGGGAAAAATAATTTCTAAACTTGTCATCATTGTTTCCTGTCTTTATTTTTTTGTTGGCAACTAAGGTACACTGCCAGTTTTGTGCCCACGGTTTTTGGCACTTTATCAAGAAAGACAATATGCCAGATTTCTAGCATAGATTTCTGTAAAAAGGAAGCATGACTTTTGCTCACACCTGTGTAAATCCAGTTATAATTTTGGAGAGATCAACAGGGGAACTCCAGCTTTTCACCTCTGTAAATGACACCAGAAACTATGTTGTGTGAACCTGCTTGGGAGAGGTGATTTATATAGAAGATCTTTTGATATCACCTTTCTTTTCCTCCTGCAACTTACATGTGTGCCTGTGGATTTATAAAGCCCTGATGGGAGGAGCAGAAACTGCATGACAGCTTGTGAGGAGACACCCTCTGCAGAGCTGCATCCGACTCGGCCAGTGGAATCTGCCTGTGTGGCACCTGTTAGACACGCACAGCAGGACTGTCCATCATCCCTTGTAGCAGCTCTGCATTTCCATAGCACACTGCAGTGCAGGCAGAGGAAAAATTACTCTCTAACTATGAGACGGTGAATGAGAAATTTCTGTCCTTGTTTGTGCTGTCAGGCCACCACTCGGGATGCTGTACATCAGCCCGAGAGGGGGAAGGGAAGTCCATTTCACAGTCAGCTGACGAAGCTCTCAAGCATTTATCTTTGCTTTCTGCCTTGTAAAATCCTGTAAAAATATTGCTACTGAATGTGAAATGTTGAAAGAGAAATGTGGAGTACCTCATGCCATTTAAAAGGGAAAATCTCCACATGGTGTAAAGAGAGCTTGTGGTAAAACAAAGAGCATACAGTGTCTATCCATTTTGTGATCTGGTACCCAGACCACAAATGGATAGACAGCAATTGCCACTGCTGAACTGTAGCAAAATGTCCTTGGGAATGCTTGCATTGACTGCACTTATGCGAGGAACAGAAGGAAAAAAAGTACATTGAACACATGGAAATATGACTGAAAAAAGCTGTCAGGTTGCCGTGGCATAGGGAATTATTCCTTAGCACCATAATTATCAAAAGGAAATTTGGAAGTAAGAGACTACATTTTTGTGTCTTTTTGCTTTTATTGAGTTTTTCAGAAAGAGATGGCAGAACTCCTCCCAAAAACTTTCATCATGCCTCACCCTCAAGACCATCCGAACAACCCCAAAATTTTGCCCATCCCGCTGAACGATTCTCTCTTCTGTCTTAGATGGATCATCACAGACCCCTATGGCTCAGCTCCTCTGTACCATCTCACACCTTCCCCTGATCATAACAGACTGTCACATCAGCTCCTGGGATGACCAGAAACTCACTGTGCTGCTGTGTCATCTCAGTATGAAGAATGGATGACTTCTTTTTTGGTTTTCTGTGGCAAGGGAATCAGGGTTCCAGAGTCATTTACTCCCCTCCAACTGAGTGATGACTCCATACAAAATCTGAACCACAAATCCAGCACTCATTACTGGCAATATATACTGCTATTCACGTGAATAGTGCACTGTAAAGCTGGATCTCGTCATGAAGGAAGAAACAGAGGTACAAGGGGCAGCTGTGGCACTGTTTAGGGTGGAAGGGTGAGTCTGTCGCACATTCAGGACAAAGCACCTGTCATTTGAGGCACTGCCTTGTTATGTCTCTTTCATTTGCTCTCATGACTTTGTGAGGTAGCTGTGCATTGCTATTCTAGTAAACACTAAACTTCTCAGGGAAGTGCAATATTCCGATTTGCCACTGCGAACTGAAGGTCAGAAAAAATTATGAAGCTAAGCAACATATATGCCCTTCTCTAATCTTTATTTTTGACCCAAAATGAGAGTCTGAAGGGGGTCTAGAATAGAAATCATGGAAGCTGTGGAGAATATTAGTGAGAAGGAAAATGTAACTTCAAAGCAGTCTTTCTATGTTTAGCTCTTAGCTAACCCATATGTCATGAGTCAATGCAAACACACTTTGCTCTGTTATTTGAAGGAAACTACATCTGTGTCACTAGGAATATTATCTGCCTTGAAATCTCTGATTTTCTGACAGATAATCAAATAAACAAAATTACTGAAAAGAAAGGAATTACAAAAGTGATCTTGCTATTGCTAACTGGTGATTGTTAATTGAAGTGTAGCAATTCTATTAATATCGCACATAAAATATAGCAAAAAGTAATACAAGTTTTGAAATACAAAAAGCTCTTTTGGCAAAATTAAATGCTATGATCTTCTAAGCTATTTATTCTGTGACTGCTGAATAAGATGATGTGAAGCTTTCAAGTATGAAAGGAAGCATGCAGCAGGAGTGAAAATGCTATAAATATCCACTCAGTGTGATCCTGATAGGAACTATCAAGTTTTAACCAAAATGTTCAGAAAAGCTACTCAAATTTGCAATTACCTTACATGTTCAAAGCATTGCTGGGGGAGTTTCAGCAACAAGACACCAAAAATGAAGGAGGCATGTGATATTACTTGCACAATGTTTATCCAAATGCAAATGTTTGTATCAGCTAATTTTGTTTTTTTCTTCATATATTCTCATATAAATAGACTACACCTAGAATGCATCATTAGAATATCTGTGTGTCTTTTTGTATTTAGCTGTAAAGTTGAATCAAAACTATACCAGCTTTGTTCTTGCGGCTTATATTGTCACTAAAATCCCTTGATCAAAATCCAAATTCCCATAATGCTGTTGTGCATGGGTTTTTTTGAGTAAGTCAACAACTAAACAAGTGACACTCTCATGAAAGTGCTAGTATGCTGTGGGTTAAAAAGTCTGATTTGTCCATTGAAAAGGAATTACTATTCTGATAGAACTTGTCCAAAGCTCTTAGTTTGATGCTAAATACAGGCTTGGAGGACAGGTTAGAAAACAAAACAATAAACTTGCTTGAATGATAGGAAAAAGTATATGCAAAATTAATGTGAAAAAATACTCTGAGTAGTTTAAAAGCTTTTAGTTCTGCAAATAGTCCTTGGACCTTTATTTTTTGATTACTGATCCTTTTCGTATACCAGGTATATATAAATACCAGTGTATACCAGGTACAGAACAAAGACATGAATTCTCTCTCAATGGAATGCAATCTAAAGAGGGTGGAGGGCGGGTATCGGGCATTTGGGCTGAAGTTGCAGAATTGGGACTAATTTGGACCCTGCCAGATGCAACAGAGGGTAAAAGAAAAGACCAAAAATCCTTTCCTCTTCCCTTGTCTCTTCCATACAGGCATAGCAGGAAGAAGCCTAGGAGCAGCAGAGCATGAATGGAAACAAAAATCGAGATTACTTGGTCACTAAGGAGAGGCTAGTGACACGCAACAAAAAGAGTGCTGGCAAAAAGGCAGCTTATAAACATTGCAACAAACAAGCAGCAATATAGAAGATATTTTGAACACAGAAAAAGAATCAGTGAGAGAATATTTAGTCAAATAGATAGGTAACATTTTTCATTTGCACTGGACCATGAATGAGGAATCATAATCCACTTACCAGGGAAATTTTTAAAAGCAATTATTCTTTTAAAATTGTTTAGACATTTTGCAGGATTTTCACACGATGAAAACATTTGCTTAGTGAAAATGATCTGTCCTGCTTGTGCTTAATGTGCACGAGGGACATATTTTTCTTTACAGTATATTTTCAATAATGAAATTAATGCCTAATTGCATATGATTGATTTTATCCTCCCAAGTTACAGAAGGCACTAAGGACAGGCATGGGAGGCTGATCTCTATCAGCCTTCTCTGTGACTATGGGCAGTCCTGTAATGACGCATGGATAACCAGCTGTAGTCAGTTACAGCTCAATTAGATGTCACCATTAATTTAAACTCAGAAAACAGGTTATCAGCTGTAGCAATTTTTAATGGCAAGAGTTAGCATAAAATCCTTTAATTATATTTTGTTCTGTCATATATACCAATTAGCAGCCACATACAGGTATACAAGCACTTAGCATACAAAAATACGAAACACCAAGATGTTTCACAGTATGTCATTCATGCATATGAAAATACTAGGTTTCTGTCTTTGGTTCAAGTGTCACTGTGACTTCTTCTGGAAACAGTAAAATATACCCTCACCAAATGATATAAATAACAAATGCCCCATACCCCCTCCTTTCTCTTAGCTTTTGTATCTGAGCAGATGTGATGTGGTGTGGAATAGTGCTTTGATGAATTTGGGTCAGCTTTCCTGGTTGTGCCTCCCTCCAAGGTTTTGCCTGCTCCCAGCCTCCACCTGGCAGGCCAGCATGTTGAAGGGACAGGCTGGTGCTGCAGCACTGCTCAGCAGCAGCCAAAGCACTGCTGTGTTATCAGGCACACCTTCCTGGACACATGGTTTTACGCAGCAAAACGCCATGGGGGCTGCTTGTGGGGAAAGCTACCTCCATCCCAGACCCAATTTTTATCTTGGATATCAAATCTGCCTTCTTCAAGATGGGCATTTTCGTACCCCTTTTGCCTCAGCTCTTCTGTTTGCCCCAAATGCTGTTTCTCAGAGCTGACAGCAGCAATGCACCAGAGCAATGCCTGTATCCACACTCCTTGCAGCTACTGTGATACAGACCCAGAGAGCAAATATTTAACATCTGAACATCACCTAATAACACCTATATTTTTGATCAGATGCTGACTTGGTGGTGTGGGGGCCCCTCTCTGTGTTAATTTTCACACATCATTGCTCTGTAGAACCCACCAGATTCTCCAATTGCCCTCATAGATGCATTACTGAATTTTTAAAATTCTGTTCACACCAGCCACTTAGAGTGTGTTTCCGTGGTACTGCCAAGGAGAGCAGTCTGGAGAAAACTCTGTGTCACTGAGGTTTGAGAGAGTTTGGCCAGAATTACCGGGAAACAATAAGGCTCTGTTAAAAAAGAGTTGGAGATGTGAATTTCACTCAGTCACACTTGTATACTTCATCTGAAAATAAGATGAAAAGTTTCTTCCTGAGCCTAATTAAATAAGCATAACATTAAAGAACTCACCACATGCCTACAGTGAATGTAAATGCACACAAGTGTATGTGTATATATAAATATATGTTATACATATAAAAGTGTATATATATATATGTTCCATCATGACATTGTTACAAAATATTTCTGTAACAGTGAAAAAAGATATCAAAACCAACTCATTTGTTCTGACAAGTATTTACTACTAAATTCAAAAGACAGATGAATTAGTGAAATTTCCTGTTCTATGTCCCAATTGAGGTCAAATTATATGATATAGAAGTCCCATTTAGTTTTAAAATATATGACTTGAGCTCAATAAGATTAGAATGATTTAGATCATGTGAGGATTTGTCCCTCTGCCTTTGCTAGAACTAATTCACCACAAGGTATTTTTTTAAAATTTCTTCTCCCTCCTCCCTTCCTTCCATGCTTGTTACCACACAGAAGACAGCTTGTTATGTGTTCTGATTTATTCTGCACTCAGAAATATTCATCCTGTGAGTAACTCCTGGGCTGGCCCAGCCTCGCTGCGTGACAAGCGTTTACTATTCAGAAGCGGGCTGGAGTGGCTGGTCCCTTAAATCACATGGTGAACGTGTGCTAGAAGCCCCTGGGACACAAGGCATGCTCCAGAGAGGCTTGTTAGGGCCGAGCAGCCTTTCCTGAGAGCAGGAGCTCTGTGCTGTGCGTGCCACAGCCCGTGGCCGCAGCCTGGCACGGCTGCATTCCCTGCACCCTTCCTGAGCTGTCCCTGAGGAGCCACGGTGGTGGCAGGGTCTGTGTTTCGGAGTTGGAGAAAAACTCGCCGTCCCTGCAAGTGCCCAGACATGCGTTGCTGCATCAAGGACATGAATGCCACACCAGCTGGCAGGGCATCGGGCAGTCTGGAGAAGGCCTTCTTGGCACAGAGATTGGAATTAGCTGGAGTGTGGATTGGTTAGGGGCTGTAAGGTAGCAGAGCACTGAAATTAGAGAGTGCCTAACGCTGGACAAACAACACCAGTCAGATGTGGCAGAAGAAAGGCTCTGGCAGGAGGGAGAAAAGCTACAACTGTCTGGACAGAGGGAGGGACTGGCTGGTTAGGGGCTGGGAGCGTGAAAGGAGGACAGGCAATGGTCTGAGGTGGGAGATGGTCTCAAAGTGATCACTTAAAGCAACTCAGATGACTGTATGCAGCTCTGGGAAAGATGATTGTCCATGACTGCTGTTGCAGAATGACCAGAAACTAAAGGAAAAGCATCAGCACAGGGAGCAAAGTGAAGAAAGTTGTTTGTTAGACTTGTACTCGACACAGGCAGGTATAAATGACCATCTAACAGCTCCCAACAGCAAGGAATTTACGCAGGAACATCATAAATAGATTAGAAGAACATGTCATTTCCTGTTTCAGTAAATTATGTCAATGTACTTTTCTTACTAGTGTCAGTTAAAACAAGTGCATTTTTTAATATAGTGATATTCTGCCCAAACACTTTTTTTCCCCCTGCTTTCTTGCCCTGACATTAATTCAGTACTTGTATTGCTCTTGCTATTTCAGCTGGAGGTCTGCAGCAGCCTTGACAGAAGAGGTTTGCTCTCTGTGCACAGCCTTACAGGCACCCACAGAGATTGCCACTGCACACACGCCCTGGGACACAATGGTTTTACGCACAGGATGCTCTGCCTGAGCAGGGCAGGTCACACAGCCCCGGCCTTGGCAGCAGCAGCTTCAGGGAACGTTTCAAGGAATAGGTTAGCTGCTATCAGTCCAAGTCAAGTATCCTGGAAAAGGAAATCATAGTTCCTACTTTTGCATCAGGAAGGAATCTCCCATCCTGAGCAAGAAAGATTAGCTTAGCTCTGTGTGCAATTGCTCAGGAACAACTTCCCAAATTACAATGCATGAAAAGATCCTAATTTAGTACATTATGGAGTAAAAGGACAGGGCTGCATGCAGATTAAAGCTCACATTCATTATTGTTATTAAGTAGTCTAATTTTAGAAAAAAAAATCCCCTCTTTTACATTAATCAAAAGCACAACAATGTTAAAATACATTAAGCAGAAATTTGAATAATAAAGGTCATATCTGCGTATGCCTCAGAAATAATAGTAATATCATGTAATGACAATACCTGAGTAAATATGAAAGTGTCTTGTGTTGTTAGAGCCTGAAACTGATTTTATTTTCTTATATCTTATAATTGGATAAACACACACATGCAAGATAACAAGCTATGTACACCAGACACCAGTTTAGAGAAAAATTTGTTGACTTGTAATTCTTGTAGTAATGGGTGATGCTGGTGGGTAAGAATCAGGTACCCTAACTTTCCTTAATAAGTTGAAAAATCTTGAGAAAATTAACATGGAAAATTTTTGAAAGGACACAGAAGCAGTGGGTAGCATAAAAGAAAGTTCGCTACGTAAGGAAATTGCTCCTCAACAAAAATAGGAACACTGTAGAGTGAAAGAGGACACAAAACTTATTTTTATTTTAGTCCCTTGAGTCTTATCTTTGTGAGAACAATAATAAGGCTGTACTTCCCCTTCACCAAATCTCTCTCCATTCAAAGATGATTATTTAGTTCATTGAACTAAAAATGAACAAACTGAAGAAAGACTAAAGGCATGAAATGTCTTTTTCACATTGAACCTGTGCAGCAGGACTTCCATATACTTGTGCTCCCTTCCCATTGTGGATAATTCTTCAGAGAACAGCTGAAAGAGATCAAGCTGATGTGAATGGGCACACACCACCAGTCAAAGGGTGAGACTATTTCCTCACCTCCTCAACAGCTCTCTCTGTCTTTTTTCTTTTTTTAAATCAAGCTCTCTTTTCAGCTAAGATCCTATCTGAACTGCAAGAGTCCAGAGCAGCCATTCTGGTTCAGAGAGCCTGGCAAAGTCTGGCATAATCAGGCACATCCATGAATAGATGGGACCATGGCCCTGCCTGTAGATATGGCCAGGCCTGAGGGTGGCTTCTGTCGGGAAAGGTGTCACTAGTCAGTATTAAAAATTTTGCTTTGCCTTTATCTACCAGAAAAGCAAGGAGCAGCATAAAAAATGGGTTATAACTCTGCCCACAGTGTGCATTTTCTGAAGAACCAACATCCTTGTTTCCAGGCTGAAAGTTCTGGTTCCTGGCCTTATCCTTCAGAGGACTAGACACCGGTCAAAGAGGCAGAGAACCAAACCAGCCCAGGACTTGCCTGATGTCTTGCTCTGTTCCCAGTGTGCATTTATTATGCTCCAGAATATCAGCACAGTCCTGCTTGGGCTCCAGTCTGCAAAACATGAGCAATACTTATAAAGTGCCCTTCTTCCTACGCTGTCCTCTTGCTACCAGTTCTGGAGTAATCTCTGCCAAGCAGTTTCACATATCTTTAGAGAAACTAGCACAAGGAGTCCCTGACCTGAGGGAGGGCCAGAGGTGTTTTAACATAAGTCCCTGATCTGGCCCGAGGTCTGAGCTGTTTTAACACAAGTAAAAATATTAGGTTTGTAGAGGTGCTCCCTCCTATCTTTTCAGATGATAAACACTATGGAAGCAACTTCCAAGGCATTCAAGGCCAGGAATACACTCTCCTTTTGCTGGATAAATGATTTTTTTTTCAATGTGAGTTCAAAATCTCCCATACAGTCTCCCTTTAATTTCAGAAATTGTATTTTCTTTCTTCTTAATTAGCAAATGTTAGGACAAGAACTTTAAGATGGAATGTGTATACCTAATGCTTGTAACAGAGCCAATGGCTATTAGGGTTGTCTGATTAAAGAAGCCATAGTTCTTGATGATAAATTGCTACAAGTCTGAGACAAGGCAAAGGCACCTCCAAAGAAATTTTTCATGTCATGGAAGAAGAAGCAAATCTGAGAGTAGGCATTAAAGATTGTTATTGGATGCTCTTTTTAACCAATGGTAAAGGAAATTCATCAATTGTTTTTCATCTATATGCAGTAAGTTAAATCAGCTGGATCTGATAGGAAATAGATGCATGAGGATTTGGCTCAAAACTTCTAAAATTAAAGAAAAACAAACAGTTATACAGGCATTATTTTTACTACAGATGATGCCACAGTATGCTACCTGCAAAGCCTGTGTGAAAATTAAAAAAATAATATAGTGGCCAAACACTGCACTATTATTTCATGAAATGTCACTGGAAAGATGCTTTCTGTTACATAGCATTTGGAAAAAAGATGAATTTTGCATTTAAAAAAATAAATCAAAACTGGATTAAAACTAGCCTGTAATTTCATATGGAAAGAGGGAACAGTCTGATGATGCTGCCGCACGTTTTAAGAAATTAAAAGCCCAGTTCCTTTCATAAAACCTTAAAATTTTGAATTTGTGCTGAACTGGATCAGAAATCCCTTAGAGAGATGGAGGGGTAGAAAAGGGCATTTCTCAGAGACTATTTCTTGTGATTTCATGCATCATTCATTTTCCCAAGAGACATAGTTAGGAAATACAGTCTCTTCTGTGAATAACTACATAGGGAGTTAGCTTCTTCTCTACATTGAATAACTATTTTTGTCTTGATAAAGTTTGTCCAGGTTTGTGCACAAGACAAAAAAAATCAAGATCTCTGCTCTTGCTAATGGGAAAATTTTATATATGCTTTGGAAAAACCCAAACAAAGCAAGGCAGAGCATAACCAGGTTCTTGAAAACTCTAAGTGGTGAAAAGACACGTAGACATTTAATTTCAACTGTGGAGAATGAAATGTTGCAGAAATGTCATTTCTCCTGCTGGTCCACTTGTGGTACCTTCTACCATCTGCTGCGAGTGTTTGGGAGGGAGTGTTTCTCATGCTTATAATTTTTTAATAAATTAAAATTATTTTTAATGTATGGTAATCTTTGAATGGATGAGAAGGGACTTTTGGAGGTCTTACTGTCCTCTAATATCAGAGTCAATTATGGCTGTTCAAAGCCTTGTCTAGCGTTCTGAATCTCTTGATATGGTGCATTGGGTAAAACAAAGGAAAAAATCAAGCAATATTTACAGGTAAAAAAGAAAACAGAATTAGAAAAAAATTTTTTTTGGTTCATAGTCAGATAGTGTATCTGTGTTAGTATGTACTTTGACCATTTCCATTGATAATGTTTTTATTTTCATATGCAGTCTGCTATTTTGTATTCACTAATTGTCTAAACTGATATGTTATTTACCTCTGTATGTCTACATCTTCTATAACAAACTAATTTTCTCTTTTTTGCTGTGTTTGTGACTGTTTTTTAGCTAAGAATTTCAAGAAGAGGGGGGAAAAAAAAGGAATTCCTCTCTGGAGTATCTCCTTCAAGTAGGTCATTTTTATAAGAAACAGAGGGGCACAAGCCCTGGTCAAGACTTCCACTAGAAAAATAGGGTACACTGTGAAGAATTTCAGTCTTTTCTCCACATAAATCTGCCAAGTGAAATGCACACAGTGTGTCCCAAACAAAGGAAAGATGATTTTTTTTCAGCAAAATTCAGATGATATATGAATAAATCAGTGAATTTTTAAGATTTTTGAAGATAAGTAATTCAGTAAATCAGAACAAAAGATGTTTCAGATGGAAACTTTTTGGTTCAGATATAGCTTTGCTTTAGATGAGATTAAGAAGCCTGAATTTTAGTCTTTATTCATCAAAACCAATGTTCATTGTATTAGAACAATGTCTAAGCTGTAATATACAAAAACAGCACAATGCTTCTTAGGAGACCCTATAATAAAATACATTATTGATCTCCTTCAGCATTCCATATGTGCTAATATAATGCAGCTTAAAAAAATCATTTTCTAGGTAGTTCAAGCTGATTCTGTTTTGAGAAAACAATCTCCTTTTCTGGGTAGCTGTGTAATGATTGTTTCTAGGTGCACCTAGCACACCCTGGTAAGGCACATTGCTCATACAGCCCTACCCTGTTTGTGACAATTAGAAATAGAACAAAGTAGCAGCAGGAATCCCAGCATCATCAAACGCTATGAAAACTGATTTCTCTATCTGCAATTTGTTCTTACTTCTAGTGACAAGTGAGGGATCTCCTGTGTGTTCAACCTGTTACCAAGTGTCGCTCAACCAGAATGAAATGCTTGCCTGAGCAGAGAGCACCAGCAATAAAAATCCATCCCTCTTGAGCTGCACTTAACCCTCAACTAAAATTATGTGGGATTTAGGTGGCACATGGGCCTTGTGGCCAGTGATGGACTGCAATGCTAACGGAGCTGAAAAGGCCAGAGTTTTCTGAGGAAAAATCTCCATGACAACTTTTTTGTTGTAGCTGTTGTTGTTGTAGTTTTTATTTTAATGCTATTTTGTTCCCTGCTGCTTTCACCAGGGAAACAGGACCTATGTGACCACATTGCCTTTTTACTCTGCTGGCATTCTCTCACTACTTACTGGCAGCCCTGAACCCATTAGCCAATTTCTATCAAGCAGCCAGGCATTTGAGTTACAGCATGTAAATTACCACAAGTTTCCAGAAAGTCAGAGACAGAGTTTTCTCAGTTTGTTCTTGGTAGCTCATTCTTCTTTCTTCCTCTTTCTCATTTTCTTGCACTTTCAATTAGTAAAACAGCCAGACAACATGTTTAATACACAAGTCAGCAAATGCAGACACCTGTAAATTAAGTGTGAGCCTTCCTGTCGATTTGGCAAGCAAGCAGGCAGGAGAGCTGTAGCTGGGTGTAATGTGATTTACATCAGGAAAGGGCACAGTAGGGACACTCTGCAGTGAAGAGCAGCTTCACTGGTTCAGAAAGAACAAGCAAAGATTGAATGAGGAAATTTTCACATTAAAGTGCTGCATCTCCTAAAGGAATTGATTGCACCATAATATGTATTCAGAAAAGAGGTTCTTGTTATTGTGTGGGGATTTGGAGCACTTGTACAGAATCTGCTGTAATAACAGACATGATCTGTGACAGCAGAGTTATGGTATTGGCCTCAGGATGGGTGCTAGTTTTTGTTGCTCTCTGAGCATGATGACCTATGGGTGGCTCCCAAGTTGCAAATGGGGCAAAGATTCCCAGTGCCAGCCACTGTGCCATATACTTAAAAGTCATGAGACAGCGAGAAGCTGAGAATGAGTCACAGCATTGCCATTAGTAAAGAGATGAAGGGCACTGTGGTGAAAGTGCAGTTTTTTCTCTACATTCTCCACTGTAAAGAATAGGTAATGAATTCTCCACAACGCTTGCTTGTGGGGTTTTTCACTCCTCAAAGTCCTTGTTCTGAAGATGGTCTCCCTTTGAACACATTTTTCTCCATCCTCAGTGGAGGGGTTGTTCTCATTTTTCAATAAGAAGAGAAGTAGACTCCAAGCAGAGCCTCCTGCTGCAGGTACGGATTTGTCGGTGCAGGTGTACTCTTCATGAATCAAATACTTGGTATCCCTAAGTGTTCCAAAACACAGGCCGAGCATAATTAAGCTACACTAAGCTCTCTTTTCCTCATGGGTCTGGTGAACTAGCACATGACTTTGCAGAAAAAAATTACATATATGATTAACCTGTGTTTTTGTAATAAGGGTAACCAATTTTCTTTGTATCAGCTATTGATCTCTTTTAGTTGAATGTTCTATTTATGACAAACAAACCTGTACTGATGATAAACAGCAACTATATAAACTCTACAGAAATGAATATACTGCATAATTTTCCTTGTGGTTTGATTAAAAGGGCTAAAAATAATTCAATACCTCACCCACACGAAAAATTTATCAGAATTACTACTTTTTTTTCCTTTCCATCTAGACATTTCTACTGGCCTTTGCACTTTCCATTCAGTTCCCCACAAATTCAAAACGTAATGTTATATAAATCTTTTTCAGCAGGTGGTGTTCATAACTGCACTAAAGGCTTAAGCATATAGGGCCTTATATCCCTGGAAATATCCACCTGAAGGAGCTGAAAGTTGGCAGGTTAGCTACTTGCACAGAGAATGGGGCAATATTTGTGCCCTGTATACCAGTGTGCCCCCATGTATTTATGTCATTGTGTGAGAACTGCATAAAGAGCAGGATGGACAGTGTCTAGAGAGACAAAGGAATCTAGTCCACAAGCACAGGAAAGATGCTGCATGTTCCAAAGACAGGTGGAAATTCTGATCCTACAGTATTCAGTAACTCTAAAAATATCCCCCACTCAGTACAACAGCAGAGCTTCCTTTCTCTCAGATTAAAGAAAAGGTTTTAAGTTGCTCAGGTAAAAAGAATTATAGTGATGCTTTCCTAATCAGAGATAAATATCAGCTACTTGTGATCTCCTACATTGTCAGCTAAGTAATGACTCATTTTCTGCATTGTCCTCAGTATGTGAAGGACAAGAGGAGAGCAAACCTTATCCACAGGTTCTGGTTACACTTAGGCATTTCCTGCTGTCAGAGGCAGGCATTATGAAACACAGTTAGTGCATTCACAAATTAAAAGCAGAAACACGGTCAGCAATTACTAAGGCTGTTGATACACTTGATTGTCCCATAGTATTTCAAGGCTGGATTGCCTTGATTTGCTAAGACAGGAAATAGATGTTATAAGAGGTTTGCAGGTTGGTTTAGCGCCTGAAAACTAGCTTTTCTGTTAAGATGCTCTTCTTTTTCCTTTATTTATAGACATGATTTGGAGCTTTCCCCACGACAGGCAGGATGGGTTTTTCAGCAACCTTTTGTTGTCTCACCTGCTCTGACTGGACTGTCAGCAGTTTCCCAGTGTGCTCATGGCACGCATGCAACCCAGCTCATCCTAGGTCAACTCAGATAAAGAAACAACTCAGGGTCTTGGAACAGACAAAGAGAGAGAACTGGAGGGCCTGCATTCATTTTAGTGCTTGGAAAAGTAAAGAAAATAGATTTATTGGGCACCTGCAAAAAGAATACTTACTCAGGGAGCTGTACTACCCATAAAATGCCTTTATGCCGCACTTCTAGCACCTGAATACGAAATTAGGTTTAGGGCTAAAACCCAAGGAAAACCTCTCCATTACATATGGATGTAGCAGTAGATATTCTTTATGGTTATTCTTAGAAAGCTGTCATTAACTTGTTCTCCCCTATCCTATGAGTGCTCCTTCTAAATGGCACAAGTTAAACCTAGGAGGACTATCTAACAATGCTTTGACATGTGTTAAAGGTTCTGGTTCCACTCCTTCTCACCCAGCTCGCTGCCTGGCAAGCTGTGTCCTCAACTGATATTCTTCCTACATGGGAGGAGAACAGCCCCTACAGACCTACCTGACTGATCCTTTCACCTTTTGCTCTTGAAATTAGCATGGATATCATGTTGCCTCCTCAATTACACTATTTGATTTCAGTTTTCCCACTGTTTTGCTTCATTTAAACTCTGCACTGAGAACTACACATGACGTGGATTTTAGTAATCCGGTATGTGCACTGTCATTCTCTTGTCCTATTGCATTTCACTCATTGGTTTTAATGCATACCCTGTATAAGATGACTTGTGCCGTGGTGTGATTAATTTCAGAAATGCACAGCAATCTAAGCATACTGCTGGATGTAAAAGCATGGATGGCTTAACATTGTGACTGAAAGTTCTTGCATCTGTTGTTAGAAGCTGTTTTATACTGGAAAAATTACCATTTTTAAAAGACACAATAATTTATGAGCCACTGAGCAAGTGGTGCTTTATATACCACCAATTGGAATACATATTGCTTACAACAAAATGGGTTATAATTATTTGTATGCAAACATCTATTTATTTTCATTTGGAGTAGTAAACAAGTATTCAGATAACCAATAGTGAGAGCAAGTAAATTTCCACCAAAATAGCTTTTGTTTTCACTTGAGAAGAAAAAGAAAGGAATTTTGATAATGGATACTTCAGTGTTTACTGAAGTAGCGTCCCTGTTCCTGTTTCTTTAAATGAGGACTTGCAATTAAATAACTTCAGAGGAAAGTATTAGGGAAAAAAAAAGTAACAAACATAGTCGAACACTCATTTACTTTGGATATGCCCAGAATGGTCAAATAAGAAGTAATGGCTTTATCCTGAAAGCCTCTGACTGGTCTTTTTAAGACCTTTGCTACTTCAGGACTGAGCACTGAGAAGATACTTGAGGATGACCTTTTCTGACAGAAGCAATAGTGCATAGGTCTAGTTAATCTGTTTTTCTTCCTCTGGAAGGGTCAGGTTTTGCTACTCATGATCCTGGAAGCTGGCCATACAATTTGGTAGTATGACCAGGACAGACTGTGAATCCTAAGCTGCTGCATATTATTCATAAAGGCAAAAATCGATTTTACCCATTCTTGTTATGAAATTTAAACATGTCTTTTCTTTCTGTGAGGACAACTCACTTCATGGAGGCCTAGTACAGGCCTTATGCAGTATGGAAGGACATTGCTTGAGCTTAACTTGTGCTGGGAGATGAAATTTCATGCAATGTTACTCTCTTGCTGTGCAGGGCTGCAGGGTTGATCGCTGCCATCCTTATAATGTGTCAGCTTACATTCAAGAAAAGCTGTAAACAACTGTATTCAAAAGAAGGAACAGAAGCAGCAGCAAAATAAAATGCCACTTGCTTTTTGAAATTTGGTATTTTCTTAATATACATTAAAAGAAACATATCAATATCAATTCAGTATCAGATAGAAAATGAAGGATCATATCACGGCAAACCAATGAAATAACAAGTTAGTAAAATATTTCCTTAAAATACATCTCTTTTTCAATGCTTTTCTTATTAAGGAAACAGTTTCCTTGGGAAAAAGGCCAATAATAATAAAAAAGGTGTTTGTTAAACTTCTGGAAAAAGAAATATATCTAAACCTGACTTTGATGGCATATATAATTAAAAACAGCAAAGGCTGGGTATTGACAGGAGACTCATTAGAAAAGAAATATGATTAAACCCAAGATTCATTGAAAATGATTTAAAACTTCAGGAAGCTATCTTTAGTGTGTGCAAATTAAGGTCTGCTGTTCTGGTGAATTGACAGGACTGTACCATGCAGCAGAAACACAGAGGCAGAACTCAAAATAGTATCTACCACTGCTCATTCTTACTCTCATTATAACATGGCCTGAAGCCTAGAGAACAACTTCTATATTTCTTGTATTTTATTTCTTCTCAGACCATAACGAGCTTTGTAGATTTGTGCTGTAATGAAAGTGTTTGAAATTGATTTGACTGCTACTGTTACCAAAGTCCCAGATCAAAGAATTCAGCATCCACCCAAAATGGGCTTAAAATGCTTTTTAAAAATGGCTGTAAGAAATAAAACCCCCATCAGGCCCATTGATCCCATCATGTTTATTGTGGCTAACTGTAAATCATTCACAAACTACCAGATGGTGCTGGATGAGTTCGAGAATCATTATTTTGAGGAGTATTCTGAGTTCTGATTTAATTTCAATCTCATTCCACAATATTTTTACATTTCTCCTATCACAGTCATGGGCACCCTCCCATGCTAATTTGCAAAATGAATTTTACTGAATACCATCTAATCTTATTGCCATAGTTACAACCAAGAAATCAAAGATTGCTACTCTGAGCTGAAAATAACTGACTTGATACAAAGAAAGGGACTGATTCTTATGCAAACCACTGTACTCAAATACAATTTCTTATTCAAAGCACAATGGAAAGTTTGATCTCTGGAAGCACTGACTTCTATCGTATTTTCATTTTAGCAGTGATCTGCAAGAAACATAGAATGAAATGCATAAAGGTGATGGGACAAATAGAGCACGGGGTCCAAATTTTTGTCATATGTGTTATTTGCTGATAGGAAAAAGAAAATCAGTAGCAGAAGTACTTATTTTGTTAAAGCCCACAGTTGTTAACAACAAAGCTCCTGCTGGCTGGAGCAACAGTCACAAAACCTTTCCCTCGAGTCCGCTCCAGAACATCCTTTAGAGAAGCAGCAGGGAGGGTCTGTTTGAAGCCAGGGCTTTTGGCATTTGAGCTCTTGCTGCTTTCTGTGATATCTCTTTGTACTTTCAGATGGCACAGACATTTTTTTTTTTTGTTATGAATAGATGATGCAAAACTTCTATCACTCATTACTCCAAATACCCTTGACTCAAATGGGGGAGTTGTTAGAGATATATGGACAACATGGTCTGTATCTCTGGCATTTCTCCTCTGTGCAAAGACTTTCTGAAGAGACTTTCTGTAGTTATCCCAGGGTACAGAGGAAGAATCTTGTACTTGGGGGAGTAGCTTATATGAGAGTAGCATCACCATGGACCCTCCCACCCCAAATCTGTAAGACACAGCAGCCATAAATGAGCCTTATTACTTTCCTCTATGCTAATAAAGTAAACATGTGGTGGGGGAAGAATATATAAGGAAAGAAAACAGAGGGGAAAAGAGAGGACTTTAAAAAAGAAAAAGGCATAGAAGAAAATCAAATCTATCTCAATGAAAAAAAGAGGGAAGAAAGGGGAGCCATCCTAAAGAGATACTAAAGTGATACAGAAAACCAAATAGTAACAAGCAGCTGAAGGCAATAAGCGTTTCCAGAAAAAGAGGGGGAGTGTGTAATAAACATACAGACAGAGTAATAATGAAAAAGAAACCTCAACTCACCCAACAGTTGGAAGAAGGAAAATAGACTTCAAATTGTCCCTACAGAGTTAGAATTGAAAATCTTTCAGCATTTCCATATGTAGGAGGCTATGTTTTTGCTATGTTTTGGTGTTTTTTTGTTTTTTTGTTTTTTTGTTTTTTTTTTTTTTTTTTTTTTCTGGGTGAAAGGAATCTCATTTTGTTAAGTGAAATAATCTGAAAAATATATAAAGTGTTATGACTTCTTATATGCTGCTTTACTCATGAAAGAAAATTTTACACTTCATCATGAAAACAGAGAAAGCTGGAGGAATGCAAGCCTTCCAAAAGCTTATTACCTCACAAAGTCAAGTTCTACCTGCTGCAACTTCTTTGGTCTTCCACAGTACTTCTGGTCTCTCCAATACTCTTTTGTTTCACTCCTTCCTATTTTTTTCCTAGAGCAACACTAATTCTGCCAGTGTCTCAGGCATGGCAGCTGAAAAAGAAGAAATATTTAAGTTGTGTTTTTTAACGTAGCTTAATGCCATCTATTTTAGCTGGGTATGCACAGCTTATGCATTAATTTAAATCACATCTTTGAACAAAAAAAGAGTTCATACAGCATCTCTCCCATGCAGAACTATCTAATAAGCTTTTTGCTTCAGTTTCCTGAAACATGAGATGTTGAACAACTTGCTGTCCTCAGAGAATGAGCAGTAATCATGACTACAGTCATTCAGCATTTAGGTAGATGCACATATTCCCAGTGCAGAAGGATACAATTCAACCAACTGTTGACCTCAACTACCCAGACCCATCCCCACAAGAGGCAGTTAAGTCAAAATTTTCTGTTTTTTAAAAAACTTATTTTTGTGCATGGGTAACCATCCTGCCTGTTTAGAAGTAAAGGGGGAGTAATGTGTCTGTCTCAAACTCCAGCAGCCAGACAGCTGTGGAGCTGCACAAGGATTATTGTTAATAACACTTCATGAGAAGGAGCAGGATGTGGCTGGAGAAGGGGCTGTGTGGAGGTAGAGCAGCGTTTTTCTGGGACAAATGTCCTTATTCTGGATCCTGGACAAAAGCAGAACACAGTATAGTGCAAGTGCAGGAATGAAGTCAAAAAGTGAGAATGAACTGCTGACCACAGTGTCTGACACACTTAGTGGGAATCAAGACCACTAAAGACTCCCAAAGCCCTCTGAACTATTTCCATAGAGATCTAGAAGGATGGACTGCTTATGGTCACTGATTTGCATGCAGAGCAAGAAACTTATCTCCAGGATGGGGAAAACTTGTCTATAATAAAGTACCCACATGAAGCCCGGGCATGTGTATAGCTTAGGACTCTGGACACCCCCTCAACTGGATTGATATTTCTTTCTTTCTTTCTCTTCCTCATCTTTAATTCATTTCCCTCCCATTTTGCCCTACCCCTTTATCCAAAACCCATTGTCATGTGCTTGTATAGGAGGCCAGGGTCTAAATTATACCAATTTCTATGATAAATGTGTTACTAATAAAACTTTGTAAGTTTTTGAAGATCCACTGACTTTTGTTGTTCCTTTTAACAACAAACATCTCTGAATCTTGGGCACTCCCTTCCCTTTCAGGTGCAATGGAACTCAGAGACAATGATCAGAGTGTTTTGAGCAAATATTAAGAACTGTGAGAGCAAATATCTCCTCAAACATTTTTCTGGAGCTACTGCTCTCTGGAAAAACTTAAACCTGTGTAGAGAATACCTGTATTAGCACAGAGAAGAAGTACTAGTACCTTCTCAGTAGTGTTGGTAGAAGTTATACTTGTGTGTCCTGGAAGAAATACAAGATAGGTCTGCTGTTCTGATACTTGTGTTTGCTTAAAGGAAAACCACTTCAGTGAGTGTTAGTTTTGTGGCTTCCTGTGTAAACCAACTGGACATTTTTGACTAGGAAACCATTAACTAAGAGGACCACATTGTGAACTATGAGTAATAGCCAATATTTTCAATATTAGAGATGTTTAAGACCCTCTTGTAATTTTGTGTACATGAGTTTATGTGTAGGACTTTTCAGCACACTGACAATAAAAACTGTTAAAAAGTACTATGTGCCAAAAAGCTCAAGACAACATTATATGTAATTGCAATTTTGCTCAAGGAGTTTCACTCAGCAGAAACAGGTTTGTGGTACAAAATGAGCAAATGATGACCATTTCACTGTTTCAGTAGCAATACTTGTGCTCCATTTATCTTATCTGAAGTTTCATCTCCATTTTTGCTAAGGCCCAATACAAACATGCATTTGTGTAAGGATACAAGAAGCTTCAGGGTGATTCTGGCAGCAAACACTGTGTCATACTACTTTTCTTTCTGTTTTTTAGGTGATCTGGACAAGAGACTCTGGGTTAATTTCAAACATCAATGCATTCTCCCTGGCTAATCTGCTGGGGTGCTAACTTAGTTGATGTACTGGTGAGATAGCTGTCGTTTTATGTAAATAGATTTTGCATCCAGTCATTCTTACTCATTTCAGGGAAGCACTATAGAAAGTGACACTGGGTTGTAACAATGTTCTTTTATTTTACTTTTTATATAATCAAATGTCAACCTGTTTTCAGTTCAAAAATTGTCAAAATTTCTACATGTGTCAGAGTTATTTTCTCTTACCTAACAAAGAAGTTCCTGGTAAATGCCTGAATTTTGAAGTAGGTATGTTCTTTCCTTACCTTCTGAAATTGAGGTTATTAAATGAGAAGAAAATCTCAGAGGCTAGTGAGCTGACAAACTTAACATCAATTTCTGGTTGAATTTCAGGATGACATCACAGTCTAAGATGAGAAGGAAGATAAGAGTCATAGGATCTACAAGAACGGGCAATTATTTTGCATATTGAAATACTGACAAATCAGCAAGAACTTTTGGGAGAGAGTTGTGGCTCCATAAATACCTGATGTTTGTTGGGTTTCTTTGAAAATTCTTTAGTATTTCAGAAGGAAGGATAAAAGTAAGATTCAGGGGACTTTTTATCTCATTGTGGGACACCTTAACTGAGGATACTTGCCTTTCTGTCTAGCTCTCCTGAATCCCTTCAAAGTACTCAGACGATCATGTGTTTGTTAATCATGTAATGAAAATAGTGAGCTTTGAGAAGTTTTTCAACTTTGAGAAGTTCTTCAACTAATCTTATTTTTCACCTATTTCTCCCTCATGTGCTTGCTGGATTTTTAATTGCCACTAGTCAAACATAGTAATCTTTTCCATCTTCTGTCAATCAAAACGTTCCAAATACTTTTCTTGTTGTGACTGAATTGTAGACATAAATCTATTTCGAAGATTCAGGTTCTTTGAATCTGCAGTAATCCTGCCAATACACCTGTTGGAATGTCTGCAGATGGTGAATGCTAAAGTACCTCACATCAGGTTGACGTGCCTTTTAGTTTTTTTTCTTTAAATGAATATGAATATTTGCTGTCTGAAACAGTGTGAGTAATCAGAAGTCTGCTGAACACTGAAATGGTGTGAGTAATCAGAAGTTTGCTGAACCCATTCTGTTCGAGTCATGTCAAGTACACCATGGCAGTCCTGTGGATATCAATGATGTAGCACTATAGAAAATGTTTCTAAGTATTTTCAATTCTCCGTCATACAGTAATTAACAATTTTGAGAAAATATGAACAGTAGTGTTGGGCACTTACCCAGATGCTTATTGATAACCAAAGAAGAAAAATTGCTTTTGATTTATATAGGTATTTGATTAGACCTTTAATGAATGCCAATGGGAAACAAATACCAGCTAAGTCTATTAAGATTTGCTTTGCCTTCTTTATATGATCAAAAGGGGGTTTTCCTCTGCCAGCAACAGAAATCCAGGCTTATGCATAGAGTTAGGCACAGGCAGCTCAGACAGTGCTATGCTGCCACATGTAGGGACTTCAACAGATGAATATAGTGTTGCCAAAAACATACATCTGCCCAAACTGAGAAAGCATGCAAAACAGAATGTATCCACAGCAGTGAAATGCTGGTTAGAAGGAATCTGTGTTGAAACAGCATTTCACAGGACAGTGGAAAGTGAGAAGTAATTTCATGAAGCCACTTGCAGTAACGTATCCCAGCTCTGCTGCTGTATTACCTACTTTCTGTAAATATGTGTTTACTGCAGTCCTTCCACAGTGAAAGAGAAAGGTCACACAAAGCCCTGAACACCTTTTATCCTATTAGTTCTTCTGGGGAGATGCAGCAAAGAAAACCAGATCAAAAGTGTGTAAGTACAAGCGTTTGAAAGGAGCAAGGTGAACTCGGGAGCGAGCAGGTGTTGGCTGCACCAAGCACCTTAGAACCTTGTGTTTGGGCAATTGGCATCGCCCCGTAGTATGAAATACATGGACATTTTCCAGGATTTTGTATTACTTTACTCAGAAGAGACTGTGAATTTTCTGAACTGTAGAGGGACTTCAAAGCGGTGACAAAACTTTGAAAGAGATCGCAATCCTCAAGATTTTAGACAGTCTCTATTAAGAGAGAGATCAAGGGACAGTTCATTCGACTTTGTCCAAAACTTTCTCTGGTGCATCTAACATTTATCATCACCAACAGGAGATACACACTGTTAGATGGACCTTGGGGCTGATTTGATATGACAAATGGTGTCCTTTTGCATATCTGTACCGAATAGGAAGTTAGGTGAAAAAAAAGGAAGATAGCATATCTGTAAGAGAGCTAAATGAAAACCAAAATCAAAAAATCATTCTTTAAAGACTCCTTTTCACTTCCAAAGGAATTTGACTCAACCATGTTTATAATTTTGTGTATCTCACACGCATACTGAAACATTTGTGAGAAATACGAGTACATTTATTTAAAACAAAGTTAAGTATCATCTCTGCTCTGCTTTAAAATGTACTTATGCACTGGATTGAGACAATAAAATCCCACTTTTTATACAGCAAACAAACTAATTTCTGACAGAGAAATGAAGATAAGAAGGCATTCACTGGGGTAAAAAATGCAATCCATATAGAGATTTACTCATATGATTAAATACACTTAAAGTGATAAAAGCTGCCATTACTTTCAGCAAAAGTTCTTTTCAACAATTCTTCTGGATGTTGAAGAACTTTTTGCTTGAAAGCATACATTTCAGATGGCTGTAGTGTTCAAAAAAAGATGCAAGACACTCGAGGTGTTCATGTGCATGTTCCCTATTTAGATAAAAGGAAGAGTGTTGATATTGACGTGTGCTATCAGTCTGCTGGAAATAGGAGGGTGTAAACTCAGTACTGTTAGCTGTACAGAATCAGCACCCTTTGCCTTGTGGTGACTCTTTATAGGTTGTGAGCACTGTGAAAGCAAGGCAGGCAAGTAGTGAAATGCACTGGAAGAGAATGTCACAAAGAGACTGTCACTGATAGATGAGGGTGGGCAAGGTCTTGTACAATGCTGGAACAGTAGTTAAAGCAATCATTTGTTGTTTCTCTGATGACTTGGTGGTTATGTTGAAGAAATGAAAGAAGTCATGTGCCACTTGGATAAGTGTTCTGGCAGGTAATTCACCCAAGGAGAAAAGCACTTTGTTGTCAGATGAGGGAAATATTTCACTGACCAGTGGAGGTGCAAGCAGGCTATTGATGATAGCACAGAGGTACTCCTGGGAAAGTTTGAGAGGCAAATAGTGGGGGTTTTTTTCTGTTACCATATGATTTGGGAGCTTGTCTCATTAGGAGGAAACTGGTTTAAGCTTCCCAACAATTGCCTTTTAGAAATCCTGCTGACTGATCCAAGTGTCAGAGGACAAGAGGTATCTTGTCTCTCTTAAGTATTACAATACCTTTGTAGCATAGAGATTAGGAGATCAAGTCCTTGCTACAGCTCTAGCATGGGTATTTAGTTCTGTATTTCTTAATACCAGGGTTTTTTTCACTGTGCTTTTTACAGTAAAAAATTTGATGCTCCATGATGTGAGGAATGACTCTTTTGTCTCTCCCCATTTTGTTCTTGGGCTGAGCTACTCAAATATGCTTTTGTATGTTGACGAGCTCATGGATGTGATGACTTAAAGAAGGAAAAAAAGGAATGGGCTGATGAACATTCAGCCATGTAAAGTCAAGAGATACAATTTAATTTAAAGTTTCCATCACTACAGATTCTTGGGAAATACAGCTGTTCATAATGAATTTGCTTAGTATTCGTGAGATGTGACATACATTTCCATAGATTATGCCCTGTGAGATATAGCCTCACTTAAATGTTGGCTATTCCTACTGAGTGAATTTAAGTAAACAGTTTAATCAAATGGTGAATTCCATATATTGCCAAGTGTTCAGAGTACAATTGTTATGCTTGACTAACCAGATATTTATCTCTTCTCTGCTACAGTAGTGACTGACCTCCTGCATAAACATGTGTAATTTATCTTGGGATTACAGCTAATCAGGAGGCTTCTGCATTCTTCTTCTCCTTTATTTTCATTCTTCCCCAAAAGTTTTTCTTAGATATTTTCTGTGTATTAAAAATTTTGAGGAAACATCAGACAAATGTTTATGGAGCCTTTGTGAGTATCATTAAATAGTGTATTTAGGAAGGTGTTTTCTCTCTGATTTCCACCCAATGCCACCAGGATTCTGCAGTGCATTGCTGATTCATCGGAGAAACATTGCTTGAAAAGCTCTTACAGCATCTTAGACCAAGTCATGCTAGTCACACTAAGGTAATTCTGAGTGTTGCTTGAGAGATCTTGTGCCTTTCCTCTTCCTCTTATTCCTCTTCCTTTTCCCCTTCTCCCTTTCCTTTTCTCCCTTAAAAGTTATATGTTTATAGGTGGCTCATACACTAAGGTTTAGCACACTCTTTCAGGAGTCAAAAGTCATATCATTTTTTCTCCCTTGATAAGTTTTTCTTTTCTGGAAAGCTGTTAGTTCCCACAATTTCATGAAGAACATTTCAGTGAGACAGAGGTACACAAGAAGACTACTAGGAGAAAATGGATAAAGTAACTGTATGTGGTCTAACTGTGCACAAACCTGCTTTTGCTGTCCAAGGACTGGGGAATATTTGCTTCCAAAAGCAACCCAATGCTTTTATTTGCAGTGTACTTATAGACAGGAAGTTTAAATATATAACTTCATGTCCTCATTCTCTGAGTGTTGCCATTCAGGAATTATTAAAAAATAGCTCTTCTTCCGTGATTTAAGTCCCCTATTTGAACAATAATGGTGACAATATTGTGTGTCAAGAACATATTTACTTGTCTATATAGTTAAAATATGCAAAGAATCTATGTCTGGGCTCTTTCACCCACTGCTGCTGAGTTGCAGAGAGGGTGTGCATTATGTTGGCTGTCCTAGTGCTGTCAGCAAGAATGTTACTATTGCCAAAACATAAGCTAAAATAAGACCCGTTCCAGCTGCAGTTGGTGAATTGTCAACCTGCCTGAATTGCCAGTGTCCCAACAAGTTACCTAGGTTTCAAATGATAAAGGGGAGAAGAGTCAGGTGCATAAACCCCCCACCTTAGCAAAGGGTAGTGAGAATAGCCCAGGCCTCACAATGGAGCTGTAGCTAAGGCATAGGCTACCGAGGCCCTGAAACCACAGTAATACCCTTATGTTCCCTTCCCTGTCCATCATGCCAGAGTTTCTTCAGGTTTATGTAAATGAGAAACATTTGCAGCTATCCCTTATACACTGTAAAGCACAACAGCTATTTTGGCTTTTTTTTTTTTTTTTTTTTTTTTTTTTTGGCAATTTCACTGAATTCCCTTTCCTTTTTCTACATATGATTGGAGAGGACCATCATGCACACAAAGCATTTCATTAAGTTGGCTCAGTCTGCCAGCAAACATTAGGATTACTAGCACAGATGTTCTCCAGAAGCATGATGTAAAAAAATTTCACAGCAGTGGTAGCATCCTCTCACTCTCTCCTCCGAGGAGTTATCAGAGTGAGACATGAAGTGTGTTTCACTCAGTGGCCTCCAGCTGGACAAAATGAACTCTTCTACCTTTCTCACATTCCTGCTGTAGAGGACCCTCTGAAAGCCAAATTTCAGACAGGCTGGTTGAAACCAGGACTCATCAGCCCGCACTAAACTTTAACATATATCTTTCTCATCATGCTTGATTGATCTCAGCTGAGTAGGGAGTTTCCTGAATATAGTACAGGCAAGAAGACATTTGAGAGAGTATCTCCTGTTTTTTGCATATGAAAAATAGTTTTGTAGTCAAAACCAACATTGCTGCAGCCATCCACAGCACTTGAATACTTCCCAGGCAGACTTCATTTCATAAGGAATGGGGTTTTATGGTGTGTGTGTGTGTGTGTGTGTGTGTGTGTGAGATTGAGAGGGATATCACAGAAAGCCATTAAAAGCTGGATATTAAGGAAGCTCATGGCAATTTTTTAATACTGTTAGTTCACTTTGAACCCGTGCATGACTTCAGTTACTTGTGCCAGGAATCTCACGCACACAGGGCAGAATATTTGAGGGAACTAATTCAGATTCCCAAATTCCCATGCTGACAATGTACACACTAGAGGGATGTGGAGAAACAACTGAGAATAGAAACATATAAAGACACAGTTTGTTAGGAGCAGAAATACTTATCTCTTCAAAAGAAACCTTAGAAGAATGAAATAGCACATTATCTACACAGGAATTAAAAAAAAAAATCCCAAAACTGTGAAAAATAACCCCACTCACAGAGAAAAGGCATATTAATCTACAGAACTCACATAAACAAGCTAGGATATACATGGGTGTATATTTTCATCTAGTCTTAAATATTGTCTGACAACCCAGAAATAATTCAAATTCAAATATGAGCTTTAATACCAAACCCTTAAATATTAGTCCCTTGATGAGCTTGCACAGACAGACACAATCACTCCCATATCCTGAAGTCACTTTATTGGTGCCATTTGTCTGCATGTATTTATGGATTAAGAATTAAATAACTATATAATTCATTTTCAGAGATAAATTTTCCAATAAAAAACCAGTAGATTACCTTTCCTTTTTGTTATGTTTTGTTTACGTATGGAGTTATGAAGTAAGGACTCAATGTTGTCAACATTTACAACTGACTTTTAATTAACTTCCCTCCATAATGTTAATATAGTTCTTTTGCTGAACAATTTCTAATCCACAATAGCTGAAGGTACAGCCAGTACAGCATAGAGGGAAAAAAATGGCCCTTCATTATCAAACCATTATATTTGCAACAACTCACTGCCAAGAGACTTTTCAAAGCAGTCAAACACGAAATTCATTAGAATTCCAAAATAGGCCATGAGGGGCCAAACCTTGATCCCACTGAAATCGGTAGCTCATGTACTGAATAGTGCTAATGTTTGGCTCTTAAGAGTACTCAAATATCTTTGGTTCAAGCAAAATAACAGACTATTACTGCAAATCAAACCTTCATTAAATTTTCTATGCACTTAAATCTTTGTATGAATTGGGGAATAAGTATTGTTTGAACTGAGTACGGCTTATATTTGGTTTTGAAAATGATTTTTAATGTTGTACCCTCTCCAGGTTCCTATTATTCTCTGGGAACATGCGTGCAGCAAGTAAACTATATACACACATACATACATGCATATATATATGTATATATATAAATCCACATGTGTGTATATATATATATATACACACACACACACACAAACACACACAGTCATGGAGACCAGGTATCCAAGTGGATAACAGCCTCACCACTTATTTCAAAGGTTGCAGGTTCAACATGACTGAGCTCAGTTTTAATTAAATTTTCTATTTGCTTTTCCACAGGATATGTCATATAAAAGTCAATCATGGTTTAAAAAAATGTCTATTTGCACTTACAGTTGTGTGGAGAATATTCCTCTGAGCATATCACAGAATGGAAGATCAGGAGAAGTTAACACAAATATGTCTTTATCTAAGTGCAAAACCACATATTGTTTAGTAAAACTTGGGTAAGTTTCTGGCTCCTAATCTCTATATTTCTCAAAGAATCTGAGGCTGTGCTCTGCATTTCTGCTTCCCTGTACTGCTAAAAAGGATCTATGGGCCAGGAATGCAGAAAGGAACAATTCGTTCATATCTGCCTTCAGGCCCTGTATTGCTAAACACTGAAATTTCTAAGAACACCATCACTAAGAGGCAGAGTATTTGGGAATTTCTAGTGTTACACATCTTTGAGAGCAGTTTCAATTGACTTGTATTTCATGGGACATTGGAAAAATCATGCTTGTTCACTGGTGAGTAGTGAAACTTTGTGCATCTTTAGAGTCTTTGGGAAACAGCTGAGTTCTGTGGCAGATTGCAGTAGACAAACTGCTATTTGATCCTGTGTTTAACGTGCCCAGTAGGGATAATACTGACAATGGTACTGAGGGTGCCAAAAATGGTTTGACCTTCTGATACATATCTTGTCAGGGATGCTCAAAACTCATGTTAACTTTCATGCTTGCTGATACCTGAAGGAACGATTTATAGGAAAAAAGTAGTGCAGCTGAACATTTCCTGTGTGTTATTTGAGGAATGCAAGGGAAGGAATTACTTGTGAAAAGAAAAACTGTTGTTGCTCATATATTAATTTCTGTAGTCTGAGAGAATAGACATCATGTTACAAATAAGGCTTTAGAGAAGAAAATGCTCTGTGTCGACATGGACCAGAAATTATAAGGCACCCACATATCTTGTTGCAGAGTATTCCTCAGTAGACAGATGTTTTCTGTGGTTTGAGACAGGCTCTCTGTGGAGAAAGCAGCCTGTCAAAAATGATAAAGACTCAATGTATTTGCAACTGCACAGGAAATTTATGTGTCTCTATGCAGACTGGAGGTGAGGCAAATGAATATTACTCACCTGATAGAGAGAATGAGGTCTGATCCAGGGTAGAATTAACCTAAGTTAACATTCAGACAGAGTCTCTCTAATATACCTACCACTTCTCTGATTGAAAGAAAACAATCTGACACAGAATTTATGTGCAAATAAGATTGAAATGATCAATTAAGCTGTCTTTCTAATAAGCTGTCTCTAAAAGGGGCACTGGTTAAATGGAGAAATCAAATATGCTAAGTTAAAATAAGAAACTTAAGCAATTGATTGATCTAAGGCCCACAGAGTGCAACTGTAGTTTTGAGAAGCCCTGAATAAGGCTTCCATAGCCAATTCCTCATGTTTCTAAAGGTCAAAGCCATTTCATTCATTTTTAAAGGGAGTTTTCTGAGGCTAAAAATTAATTAAACCAGTACCTTTGAATATGTTGCATTATGATTGCCTTTGTTGTAATCTATATACCACATAAACCTGAATGTTTTTAAATTACTTGACTTCTCTTTAAGTCAAGAACTTCTGTTTTGAAAGCAGTGGTGTTTTCAAAATATATCTCATTTAAGAAGCAGCCAAGTATTACAATTCATATTTACCCTATTGGCTTGAATATTTTATTTTACTTTAGTGATGTATAAATCTTCCAACTATACAAAAGAATTTTTTTGTCCTGTTAGATGCCTAATGCTTTTCATAAAATCATTTTGAGACAAGCTGATTACATGGCTTGGTCCATAAGTTGGGAGCAGAATGAGACCTAATCTCATGAAAAGGTGTAGGGAAAAGGACTAGAAAATGCCCTTGTGTGTGGAGGGGGCACTGTGTGCATCCTGACCGCTCTGTGTTTCAGTAAATTGAAAACCAGGTACAAGTGGAAGGCTAGAGCATCAGAGTTTTGCCAGCATGCCATAAAGTGATCCGCATGAAAAGCTCTTCTCTTGTAACCCCGCACAACAGAGTAATTTGTATATCATATGAAGCTAGAAATTTTTATTAGTTTGTTATCTCTATTTCTTGGATCATAAAATTTTACTCTTACAAGAAGTTTAGTTTTGGCTGTCTGTCTGATGCCTATTAAATTCAAGAGAAGAACATCCCATCTGTTTAAATGTTTGCTGGTTTTTAGAGTAGTTTTGGCTGTTAGAGAATACATCCTGAACTCCTACCCATTCTTTACTTAATTTTTTTTCCAGAATAAATTAGAAACAGAAATATGTTGAACTGTTTTGAATCATGAAGACTCCAGCTGCTTCCAAACACTTCTCAAATCAACCCATTCCAGTCAGCCCTGAAAAGAAGGGCTTTCAAACTGCAGCAAGAAACAACTTCTACCCCAGATATTGGACTCTGCAAGCTTTTTATCTTTGTTACACCTGTTAAGGTGTTGATGTTGTTTGTTGATAAGAAATTGAGTGTCCCCTTGTTTCCCGAGTCCCACTCTCATATTAATAGTGGACCAAAATATCTTGGGTGCAGCTCACACATGCTGGAAAAGATACCTGCCAGGTCTGGAGTCAGTTCAGAGTAATCTGTCCACTTGTTCCAGACAACCAGAAGTCCACAGATAATGTGTTAGACAGAGTCTTTGTATGACCCATGAGAACAAAAATTTCCAGGTCTGGTGCTGCCAATCACAGTAGTTTGGATTTTATTGTTTAAAAAAACAGGTTACTTTGAAGGGACTTTTAAATTTTTTTCCCCTATAGATGGGTCCTCATGTCAATCTGAAATATGCACAGCAATGTATTTGTAGTGACTTTTGGCTTCAGCCCACTGGACCAAAACCTGAGGATTTATTGTTTGTTTCTTTGTTTAAACAAAAATCACCTACCTCTTTTTCTAGCATACGACCCCCAAACAGCAAGTTTGTTTCTGAACAGTGAGTATATGTGTGCACTCAAGGAATGACAGGAAAAATAATTGCATTTGCTTGATAGCAAATAACAGTGTCCACTTTTTCTCCCATGTTAGTTGACTCACAGAGTGAGCAATTCTATGTCTAGCTTTGAACATATTTCCCTAAGATATTAGCTTGCTCATATTTTAGAAACATTAGGGTTCTCCCTGCTCAGCTAAACAATAACCATATATGAATGAGGTGCTTATATACATGTGCGAAAGACAAAAATAAGAAGTTTTGCCTAATGTTCAGGTCTGATCCAGACTGTCTGGGTTTCACAAAGGTTACACAGTGTTTGCCAGGTTACTGGGTTAGAAAGCAACTCATCAAACGTCTGCTGCTGGAGAGACTGCAGCATCTGCAGGATGATTCACGCCGGGGGCCGAGGGCAGCTGGGCTCGCACAGCCTAAACCTCCCTGGAGATTTCCATTGCAGCCAAAGGATGTTTCTCCTGACACTTCCTTGCTACAGACAGCAGGAGCTGGGTGTCTAACCAGAGGTCTGGAGAGTGCAGAGATACGATGATATGATTTGGGACCAGACAAATCTTTAAACTTTGAGATGAAATCCTGTTTGCTTTTCTGCTTCAGGACCAAATGTGTGTGATGAGCAGGAAGCACTAAAGCACCTCCCTCAAATATCCCTGCTGTCTTTTAACTTAATAAACCAATGTGCCTGACACAATGATAAAAGGTTTTAAAGTTCCTTTGCAGAATGGACTTCGGCCCTTTAATGGGTCTTAGGCTGGAAATTAGGTTTCCTTGCTAAGGACAGCCAGTGCTCAGTTGCTTTTTCTGACTCTACTACAAGCACTTGGGAGACAAATGATGTGCTTTACACAAGTATAGCCACGGATTATTTTGTTCATTTCCTGAATAGAAGGGAAATTTAAACCATATTTGGCTTAGAAGCACAAAACTATTGGTACATCTGGAAACAAAAATGAAAACCACCTCAAAGAGCTCCAAAAAGAGTGTGAAGGAAATGAACTTTATCCTATGATGATCAGAAAGGATATCACAGGACACACTGAAGAATTAATGAAACACACTTCAAGAAGCAAGGCTGTGGGGCAGGAGGCTGGTTATAACCAGCTTTGCTCAGTAAAATATTAAAGGCCATTTCTCCCTACCCATTTACTTTGACTTACTACAGAGCACTTTAGAAAGGGTAGGAGACTAATAGGTACTGAAGAGACTTTGACTGCAGAGTGCAATAGAAGGTAATAGCATGAAAGTTCTGCAGAGAAAATCCACTCAGAGAGTGTAAATCAAACAGGGTTGCCCCAGAAACAGGCGTTTCAGTAAAGTTGGCATCTTTCAAACAGCATTTCATACATCAGTATTTGTTTTAGAAACAGAATTGCCTTAAAAATATCAAAATGGCATATTGCAGTATTTTATTTATTTTTACTTTCAAAGGGCTTTCAATAACACTAAAATATTGCAATGTTTATTCAAATATTTTGTGGGTTGGAATGTGACCACAGCTTTTTTTTACCAAAAGATCTTTCCCTCACAAATGGACCTCATGGATCATTTCTGAATGTCAACTTTTTCTTTCCTCTCTGCATTAAGAATGACAAAGGGGGGAAAAAAGAAGAGGTTAAGTAGAAATTCATTCTCTAACAATTTCTTCTGTGTGATTCAGTTGCTGGTCTTAAACTTGTACTCAGCTGTACTTTACAAATATATCCCACTTGTACCCTACGTATTGCTACTTATTTGTCCTTGTCATCTACCCAGACAGAAACAGAGAAAGCACCCAGAGCAGCAGCAGGGCTTAGTCATGCTCCTCCAGGTCTTGGGTGACCTTAAAGTGGGGCTGAGTCACCAAAACGCTCAGCTGAGCACACTGGAGCAAACAGCCATGGCACTGCTGCTTCCTTCGAGTAGAGCTGGGCATGGGCAGTGTCCTCACTGCTCAGAAGATCAGAGAATTCTGCTTCTCCTTCAGGCTTGGTCTTTCCTAAGGCTAACCTGAGATGAGTCAGGTGATCACCATCCCTGCCAGAGGGCTGTGCATTGCCCGTGAAGGCAGAACACTCAAAAATTAACTAGTCTTGCCTGAGCAACTTGTCTCAAAGCTGTCGTTATTAACCCCACAGTTAATGATCAGTATATATAATATTGAAATAGGTCGCAGCCTTAAGTGAGGTAAAATCTCATGGAAATGTAAAATAGGTTTCTAAAAAAGCAATAAAGAGCACCTGGGTTGTTCACTTTTATAGCTCAGAAACAAGAATATTTTTATAATAATTTTTTTTTAACAGACTAGATTAAGTCTGGGAAAGAGGTAGGTGTTCAAACACAGGGTTGTGGTATGATTTTTAGAAAGTACTTATTGTTTTGAGAACCATCAAATTAGAGAATAACACACAAATCATTGAATTTCTCTGTCATTCAGGCGGACACTTATTTTCCATTCCAGTTAGCAGATTTCCAGATTTTTCTAAGTCCTAAGTTGTACTTAAACATTGATAATATTTAATGAAACATTGGATAATATTTTTGGTAATTGTGCTCTATCAAAGCTTGTAGACCTATCTGAGGGTTGATTAAGTTATCTTTTAATGGGTGATGGGTGAACTGTGACAGATTTAAAGAGATGAGTGACTCAAAAGAGATCTGCAATGGTAATATGCCTTCAGAGGAACTTTGTTGACTGCAAGATATGCATCAGAGCACTCAATAGGGTGAATTCAATGAGGTGACATTGTTCACAAAAAGCAACCCTGTGAAAGACCCATAAATGTATAATCCTACATATTACTGCTTAATTCTGTTAAATATTACCACGGTAAGGCTACTTTGCATTAAATTTCTGTAAATGTTTGAGATTTTAGTCCTTAGTTGGTAAACCAGTGTTTTAGAGAACTGTAGAAGAGAGAAAAAGACATAGAAGAAAATTATAGAAATAGAATTTTGACTTGAATAAAAACTTGAATAAAATGCTAACAATAAAAGTGATGTACTTTAATACAGACGATTTCATGCTTGACCTGAACTAGAAACTAATCTTCCTAAACTGAGCCTCAGCTCCCCAATAGAATAATTAAATGGATGTTTCTAGCAAGAATGCTGTACATTTTACCACAATATTTTAATAGTTCAGGATGTCTAGGAACAACTCTGTTCCTAATTTGTCTTGAAGGAGGAAATTGGTGTGGTGGCCGTGTGTGTGGGTTTGTTTTTTTTTTTTTTTTTTTTTTTTTTTTTTTTTTTTTTTTGTTTTGTTTTGTTGGTTGTTTTTTTTTTTTTTTTAAGTATTCGCACAGCAGGAATGTTGGGAGCCACCCAGGAGGTGCAGGATTTTAGCAGCAGCCCTGCCATCAGCCCAAGGGGGTGCAGGCTCAGATGCTGTGGAGCAGGCCGGTCAGGGTGCGCACGGAGCGCTCGGTGCTGCCGCGCTGGGCTGGGCTCAGCAGAGGCACCGCAGCACTGGGCTGGCCTAAAAACCTTTAGAGGACTTTGCCTTCTTCATTTCCTGCTCCCACTCTCAGGTCCCAGCTTTTCCAAAATCAACTAGAAATTATTTCTTCCCCGAGTCTGCAAGTTTCTCCTACACTGCTGCCATAGTCTTTGCCATAGTCTTGCATTTCTATGATTGTGCAATGCTCCGCAGTTCTGAGCACACAGACCACTTCTTGTACAGGATGTGAAGTCCACCACAAAGGGTCTTAGAAAGGAATTGTTTTCATTTAAGTGAAGACTTTCATAAGTGGGTTAAGAGTCTAATGAATAAAAAGAGGTACTGGTCCTAGAGATGCTTTTTAAGATCTTTGAGGAGTCTGTTTATCAGAGCTTGAAATAAATCTTGTGGTGGCCTTACAGTAAATAAAACAATCCCTTTCCCTGTCCTCTCATCTGTGATTTTAATCAGTTACAATGAGCTTGTTTTCAGAGGCAGAAACCGGTGTTTGGGGTTGTGGTGAATAAAAGTCAAAGCTCTTTTATGAATGCAACTTCAGACAAAATATGGTAAAAGGACTGTGACTGACCTGCACTTGAAAATATGATATAAAACCAGAAGGTGCAATCCAAGCTGCTTGTAACCAGCTTGGTCTGATATTGAATAGTCTTCATTTGCAAAAATTCAAAAATAGAAATTGCAAATGGTGGCCCACAATATTGACCATGTTGCAGCAGTTTCATGTGGATGAACATATTGATGTGGAAACCATAAATCATCTGCAAAATCAAACCCTCAGGTGACGCTGGCCTTACACACTGCCTCATAGAACAACTTTCAGCTACTGGAAGGCCAAGGAAAGAAAAATCTGGATTGCTTAAGTGTCCTTAGGAGACCTCTGGACACTGACACAAAGCAAAGACACTGTGCATCTTCTGTGCTCCGCTCCTGGCTGTGAGCAAGCAGCCAGGAGCAGATTCTGCCAAGAGACAGCGAGCACAGCCTGGACTCTGACCAGAATCAATTCCACAAAGTGATTTTTTCTTCGTACAAGGTATTTGCAATCACTCAGTACTATCAACTCAGGAATGTGAGAGTACAAACAACCAGCTGTGTCCCAGCTCTATGGGAGAATTACTTTAAAGGAACCAGTAGCAATGATAATGCTCTGTGTCTTTTCTGACCCAGAAAAACTAGCACACTTCTTTCAGTGGTTTTCTATATGAGTTGCTGGTTCAGTAGATTTTTGCTGCAGTGTTCACTCTCATCACTGATAGCCTTAAAAATGAATCTTAATTATGAGATCTTCCCAAAACCATACTATGGACAAGTACTTGTATTCCAACCTAAGTACTAAGTTACATGCCTTTAGCAAAGACATTGGAAAATTCAAGCAATATGCTTTTCAGTGGTCTCAGGCTTGAGTTAAGTTTCGAGCTGCATAACAAAGGTTGACACAAATGATACAGCAAAAATAGTGTAGGATATGAAAAAAAGCATTTATAATGCATGAAACCTTCTAAGTTCAATGCAGTGTTTATTTGTAAAAATAGTTCATCCTCAGGAACAAACAGCATGAAACATGAAATAGCATATCATCCATTGAACAGCATTTTCACATGTGCATGCCATTATAAGAAAAGACTGCACAAAAGATTCAGAGGAATATTTTCCTTCCCCAACACACATTAAGTAGCTGATAAAGGAATGTAAACTTGAAGTCTGGTTTTGCCTTGGTCTAGAGAAGCATGCAAGGGCACAAACCCTCAGGTCTGAGCGTGCAGGACAAGCACATGATAATGTATCTGCAGACTACCTCCTAGAGCAAGCAGATGGCTGCCACAGACAGGGAACAAATGTAAACTCAGTTCAGTTGACCTCCATGAGCAACTGTGGCAAATTGCTTTAATGCTGGTGCTGGTGCTACTGCACATTATTTTTCCCAAGCCACCAGCAGGACTCTCATGTTGACTGGTGTGTTAGGGCCAGATGTCTCCCTTCAAATACCCCTTGCCAAAGCCTCAGTCTGCCCCTGAAAACTGGTGTAAAGAGGGAATGCCTGACTGGGAGAAGTGCTGAATCTGCACCAGCGGGGCTGCTTGGTGTGGGCTGGATCCTGGGAGCTGCATGAGCCAAGTGGCACACTGCTATGCAGAGCACAAAGCTCATTACATCTCTGGCCCGTGTAGCAGATGTCATAAAGCCTACACTGTTTTGAAACATTTAAAACTGAAGTTTTTCAAAGCTTTGGTTAGTATTTTGCACTATTTGAAATAAAGTGTTCAGCAGAGCTGAAATTTATTAATTTTGAAAACTTAGCCATCTGGAGCATTAGCTGCTTAATTACAGCATGAAGAGTCACGAATGAGCACTTTCTATTTTCTAGTGCAGGACTCAGAGTGTGTTTGAACCTTTTATTCCTTGATTAAAAAAAAAAAGGAGACATGGAAGCAGTCATGTTATGCTATTCCTTCAGATTTTTCTTCCCTTCACAAAGTAAAAAAACCCCAAAAAATAAGAAACAAACCCTTGAACCCAAACCAACATAACACAAAACCTAACTAGTGATAGAATTCATTCTCTTTCTTCACAAAGCAGAGATGACAACAATGACCACATATAGATGAATATGGAAGAAAAATAAAGAAAGATGTTTTGCTTCTTGGTCTATTATTGCATTTAATGTAATTTTTCCCCACAGGGTTGTAAATCACTTGGGTTTTTGTGCTTTTGGTAATTCTAAGAATTTTTGATTCCAGGGTAAACCCCAACTTGAAACAATGTGGGCTTGATGAGTTTACTCTGCTTTAAACAAGGAGGCCTTTGTCCTGTGACTTAAAACACAATACCCCTATCCTGCTTTGCCATGAGACCTTCAGTCAACATTCCCCTTGGTTTATGACAACTGAACCAACAATTAGGCCTGAGGCACTCAAACATGACTTTTGAAATAGAGGGTGCATTGACATGTATGTACCCTGTAGTGTGTTACTCTTGTCTCCTGCAATGTAAAGGTGCAAAATTAAATTTAGAAGTTGCTGCTACAACCCATGGTTTTTCACAGCTGTGTTTTCAGTCCCCCTCTTTTGTGGAAGGATGTGAGATTTAGAAGATGCACTATTTAGCTCGAGTTTTTTCGGCACTTTTGAGAGGAGAGTTTTACCAAGCATTTCTACAGAAGTCTCCCTCCTCATTCAATGGCACGTCGCTGCTTAAAACACTCTTCTACAGCATCCCAGGATATGTCTCAGCCCTGAAGCTATTCCCAGTTGCATGCTGATAAAGAACAAATCCAGCCAAACAGGTTTGTCCCGAAGAGAATCTGTCAGATACTGCAGATTCCCACAGCCTGCAGTGCCTGCTCCACGGAAATTCAGGAGCTCCAGGTGCTGGTGTGACCAGTCAGGGGTGCTTACGGTCTGCATCCATGCCAACCCTAAATTCATATCTGTGCTGGGCGAGGGAAGGCTGAATCCAGGCAGAACCAGCTGGTTAAAGAGGAGCTACAAAGCAGGATAAACCACTGTTTCTGCACATCAGGATCTCTGCCGAACCTGCCAGGTCACCCACAGACCCTGCGGGAAGGAGGTGGTGCTGCTGCTGCCAGCTTCCCCCTGGTCATTTCTGCCATGGAGTGGTGAGGGCTGGCAGTGTGTCCAGGTTTAGAGCAAATTTGGGGAAGAATCCCCCACAGGAGCTCCGGTGGGAAAAGCAGATCCAATCGGCCCCTCCCCCCAACTGGTCCGGGAGGAAAAATTACCTCCTTGGAGAAAGGTGGAAAATACCTGTTTATTAAACAATAAAACCGAAACAATATCAAACAATGAGACCCCTTGCCACTCTAAAAGAGATGACAAACTGAGAAAACCCCGGGTTGCAGCTAGTTCACTCAGTCTCTGATCAGTCCCTCAGTGCTGGAATTGTCGCAGGCCAGGCCCGGCCCGGTGGGCCGCAGCTGCAGCTGCCGGTGCTCCCCTGGGTGTTCAGTCCAGAGCAGTTTCAAGAGGTCCAAAGAAAAGGAAAAAAACACAGTCCAGGGAACTTCTTTGCCTCAGCTAGCTAAACTAACTAAAAAGCAAAAGAAGAGCTCTGTCCCACTGTCTGTCCGCAGAAAACAGTCAGGAGCAGGAATGTGGAGGAGGAGTGCAGTGTCTGAAAACAAACTGTGCGCTTCTTCTCTCCCCCTTTCACTCTCTGTAACACTCTTAAAGGCGCAAAACTTATTATTCAACATAAACAGAATGAGATGATTGGGGATAAAAGCATCATATAGTCAACCCAGGACGCAGTGGGCAAAATAAGTCTGTGCTGGAAAGGCCACGCCTGGATAAGCACCTTCATGTAGGTTATCAGCAATATCATTTGAGTGGTTATTTCCAGAAACAATAGTTTTCGGTATGCCAAAAAGCATTTGTGATATTCCAAGACCAGATGGACCACAAATAATCAGTACTAACACAGGATGCGGGGAAAAAGCCAACTGCAGCCTGCAGTTTTTATCAACTGACTGACTGACAAGAGGTCAACTTTTTAGGGGAAACTGAGGTAAAAAAACCCCCAAACAATAAAAGTTATTTCAGTGCAGATAGATGATCAGTGATAGAGGAGAACTAAATTCTTCAATCCTTATGTTCAAACTGTTAGGTCACAGTGCTTTGCATCATCAGGTAATAAATACTTTGGAGATCTCTGCTTTCTGCCCATTTCGGTAATAGGCCCTGAGTAGTTTTGAAATCCAAATAATGTGACGTGTTACATAGCATTCTTCAAATGCTCAACCTTACCTCATTCCAGCAGAATGGCTGAAAGTCACTTAATTTTGATAGCTCAAATAGGCTAACTTTCTGTATTTTTCATATTGCTATAAGCCTAAAGATTGAGATACAAATTGTGTGCTATAAAGTTAGTGCAAAATTACATTTGCTCTTGCCCCTCTGATTCAAGGGGAGTGAGAAATATACTTGTCGCACCATTTTCACATGTTATAGTGGCTTGCTCAGTGTGACTTCCTGGAACTGAACCAAGCGGCTGATAATAGTGACTAGCACTCAAGACTCCTACCACAGCAGCCAGTAACAAAAAAACCCAACAAAACAACCAAAAGCCCCCCAGCCAACCTTCTCCCTAGAAACACAGGAAAAAAAAAATACACAAAGAAAACCAGATTATGTAGAAGACAAGCATTTCTTTACTTTTCATTAGCTCCTCTTTAACATGTCTCCAGAAGAAAGCAATAGCTGAATCATGGGGAGCTGTACTGCAGAAACATCTGACAGATAAATGCTTCAGCAAAGAGATATCCCAATATGATTTGGGGTTTGTCATATTTTTTCCATGGGGTATTCCATGAGATACTAGCAAAATGAGTGACTGCTGCACAAATCAATATCACAAAGTTTCACTCTTATTATGGTTCAGTTTAGTGTTTCATTTACTAAAGCAAATGAAATGATCTCACTAAAATGATGGGTCATTTTATCCTCTGTATATGGGGTAACTGAGAACACAATGTCTTGCTAAAATGCACCTCACGTGGCAAAGCATACAGACATATGCTTATTTTTGAGAAGGTGAATTATTCCAGTAAAGTAATCTGTGCTGAAACTGTCTGAATTCAAGCTCAGACTTTTTCACTTGGAAGGACCAAATTGCCACTATGTATTTTTCCCTTTTTTTATCCCATATGAGTCCCTTGCTTAACCCACGTGCTCTGTTTGTACACCAATATTGAATATGCAGCTGCTGCAGTCACTGACAGTACCTCAGCTCTTCAGGGTACTGAAAAAAGTTTTGGTCTTCTGGAATCATTGCTACTTCAGGAGATGACAAAGAAAAGCAAAACAATCCCTTGTGACGCTCAAAACTCTACTCTCTTTGGCTTCTTAGGCTGGCAAACAACTGCTTTAAGCCTTTTTCTCAGCATGTATCATCTTGCTGGATGTGCCCCAAGTGTGAGTGGAAATAGCAAGAACAGCAATTTATCTACAACAGGATTGCCAGATTTCTTACGATAGCTCTTGGAGGTGGTTCACTGCATTGTGCTCTGCTCTAAGGAACCTGCTCAAGAGGAGGAGGTCCCCCATCCAACTTCAGATTTTTCCTACTGTGTTGCACCGGCTGCTGTCTCTGTTTTCTAATCTACTCTGCCCTCACCTGCCTCTTTTGGCACTGGTGTGGGAGCTGCTCAATATTCTGGACTGCTGTGTCAAAACGCTTCACCCTTCCTCCTTCTCACCCAGAAGTCTATGGCCCCAGAGTTACAGTTCTATTCCTGCAACACCTCAAAACAATTTCTTATGACCTCCTGATTTTCCTCCTCCCCATCTTCTTAACACATGAATTCAAGGGATTTTTATGCATGAGAAAATGTTCTGTCTTTCTCCATGGTGAGGCATTGTGAGGGAAAAGTATGGCAAAGCAAAATAATTATTTTAGTAAGAAAGTAGGATTGTGAAGTGTTTTCACAGGAGAGAGCACATAATGTCCTTATAACCTTATACTCTCATCTCAGCTTTTCCATAGCTCCCCTGAGACCACCACTACATAAACTGGGCTCCCTTAATTCTGGTTTTCCAGCACATGGTCCTCCCTTCTCACAGCTCTCCTGCCTGCTTGGCATGTCAGCTGAGCGAGAAGCAGCACTGGTGGTGCTTCACCCTAAGCTGCTTTGGGGCTGACAAGTGCATATGGCTGGTTTTCCCTCTTTTGTCCCCAAAACTGGTCCCATACTAGGGTTGCAATTCTTTGCTTAGCTGTCAAAGGCATTAAATGTATGGGAACTTCATTTCCTTAAGATCCCTTCTGTCTGTCAAATTCAGTGAAAGCTAACTTTTCAAAAAGAAATGTTATTGTGAATAGTGGGGATGATGAGGAGCAATGCAATCATGTGTGTCTTCTTTTCCATGTCAAACAGGCAAACAAACAAACAAGCCAACCCACAGGGACATAAACACACACTTCTCTGAACTCCAAAATAATTTGACCTCAATGGTCTTTTTGGACTTGGTAACCCCTTCTTCTGTAAATCAGAATTACAGTCCATGCTGTCTGAGTATCAGAGATGACATTTTATGTGTAAACATAATTTAACTGTTTGACATCTAGATGAAAAAAAAATGACATGCAATATACTAATATAAATAAAATAACTGATGTGCAAGTCATGGCAGTGAGCTTTGACTCAACTAATAGTGTAATTTTATCTACTAGACAGCAGCATTTTGGCATTTTAAATTTAAAATTAAGCATTGGAAGGAAAAGGAGGTCAACTGTACTTTAATTTCCCAGCAAAACAAAACACTACAGAATAATATGAATTTAGGTAAAGTACAGCAGGAGGTCTGAACCCTGCCTTGTATTTAGCTTTACTGACCTTTCACTTAGAACTGTGCATTCCCACTCCACTCACTATATCTATTTGTGCAGATTTTTTAGTTTTTTTCTACAGTTACTGCTTTTACAAATAATCTCTGGACCAAGGATGTTTGCCTCAAGAGTTTACTTGCTTACACTGCTAATGCAGAAAAGCAATACGTTCTGAGGAAGATGAAAAATTAATTAACATCTTCCTTATCACTGCATTTTTCACATTTTAATCCTATTGTCAAGGATGTTCCCATTCAAGAATACCTTGGGCAAGTGAGTTTTCCTTGCTCAAAACCACAACTTTTATTGTCTGGAACTTGTGAGTTATTCTGACTTTGTAAGAAGCTTCACTTTAATATGATGTTGTGTGCCTTAATAGTTACTTTGATGTTTCTCTTAAAATACAGCAGTCACCTAGACAGTTTTAGTGTTTCTACTGCCATTGTATAGGTCAGTAAGGTAAGTCTAGGGGAAATTCACTGCCTATATGTTACTTTTTGCTGTAGAGATTTGCATTATTGATATTACTCTCTCTCCCTAAGTCAAAAATCACTTATTTCATTCAAATTTGCAAATGGGTTGCTCAGACTAATCAGTCCCAAATCACAGTTCTGTCACTGATACTGAGATAAACTCATTGCCCTCACATGCTGAGCCAAAAAGTTCCCCAGCTTGCTCAAGATAGAGGTATCCTAAAGCATCTATAAAGTTGAAAATGTAACATTTTCATTTCTTATATTATAAAGTAACATAGTATCAAACATACTTCCTAACTCTTTAATTATTGTGCATTTAATTTTAATGAGAGTATCCTAGAAAAACACCTAGACTCAGATGGACACTGCCTTCCTCATACTGTGAAAATTCTGTACAACAGGCTCCAGCCAAATAAAATGTTAGTCAGGCTGCTGAATGATGAACAGGAATGCAGATCTTTTTCTTCCCAGCATCTTCCTGCCCCCTTTCTCTATGTCTGAAAAATAAAGTTGAACTCAATGTCTGTGCTGGGCAGGGCATGTGCTCTCAGTGCTCCAGTCATTTATGGGAGGGAAGAGTTTAATCACACTCTGTTCTGTGCTACTGTGTCTCCCTGAAGGAGGGGTTTCATGTTCACACGGAGGCAGACAAAATCCCTTTGCAAAAGGGGTGGTAAAGGCACCCATTGTAGTCAGGTATGAATGCATTCTATGCAAATATTATGCAAATAAATCAATTCCATCTGCCTGTGCTACTGATGAAGATTGTGATCTCTGGAGGAGCAATCTAGAGAAAACTCATGAAATAAACCCTTTTGGCATATGCCATCATCAATGTTTTGATCTTCCATATGGAAATGAGTATTTCTGAAAGTAGGTGCCAAATAGATAAAACATTTTGATTACTTATGCTAAGTCATGGCAGAAAAGTGACAGCCAAAGACCTCAGGTGAAGAAATCCATATATGGAGTGCTAAGTGAGAAGTGATGGATTTCACTAGTTCATACTTTAAATTTGCCTAGAATCTCTCATGACAAGCTCTTAATTTTCTTATTTAGCATTTCTTGTATCTCAATGCCCGTGGATAATATTTGATGACACTGGCACATGAAAATACAACAGCTTTAATGAAGCCTTTAGAGGGAAGGAGATTGGCAGGATTGTTCTAAAGTGTTTATAGTAAACCATTTTGATTTTTATTGATTCATTAGGACTGACTGTGTTAGAATTGACCAGTTAAAATCCATTACTCTGTTCAAGGAACTTTTAATATTTCCATGCCTAGCATTTAAAGAATAAGTAAAACTAAAAGCATGAATGATATCTGCTTTTATAGAGGAAAGAATGTGATCTGGTTATATATACTTTTCAAAAAAAAAAAAAAAAAACCAAAACCAACCTGATTCACTTCCATTTGGTAAGATTTAACTATAAATATTATTTCATATTTTACCCACCTTGGGGTCTATGTTCTCCTATATGTGTTTGTGACACCCTCAGCATCATTACTTGAACATATATGATTAATCATATGACCTTTTGGCTTATGTCTTAATCAAAATGGTGCTTGATAGAATGTCAGCTGAACTGGTCCCCTCCCCTCCCCATTTGTACATGTGTTTATCAAAGGAATTGCACTTTAAAGCACTCCTTCAAAGGACAAATATCGCCCTGAGACAAACATGAGCCCTTAGAGCCTTTGAAATAACAGATTCAGAAAACTGAAAGGCTTATGGCATAATGACTTGGTGAGGCAAATGGCAGTGTTGGTAGCATGATCCTTGAAAAATGAATTACTTTTGACTTCCTGCAATCATTGCTTCTCTTCTGCCTCTCTACTTCCTTCCTGGGGAAAGTGGCATGTTAATATCTCCTCCTGTATGGAGGTACAACAGTCTGGAATGCTAGCAAAGAATTGGGGGGAAACTGCTTTGTGTGTATGCTCCTGTGAAAGACCATGGTGGGAAGTGCAGCAGGGAACAGAAAAACCCTTTGTGAATGTTCCTGTGGAAGATGATAACCGGGAAATGTTACTCTAACACAAGTTTTGTACCCTAAGCATGAAGCACACCCTCCTCCTCTGCCCTGGGCTCCATAAATCTATGCTCTCTCCAATACCATGCTGGGCTGGGTTTCTATGTCAAGGTTTTGGTAGCAGGAGGGGCACATGCTGGGGCAGTTTGCGGAACATGTGGGCAGGACTCAGGCTGGAGAAGCTCATGGAGCACTGTTTCCTCTGGCCCCATCCTGGAGCAGGAGAGGAGCGAGAGGAGTTCTCCCCTTGAGACAATGTGTGATGAACTGACCACAGCCTGCGTTCCCTGTGCTGCAGCCAAGGAGCAGAATTTGTGAGGAAAATAAATCCTGAGAAGAAATGTGTGTAGGATGTTGTTCTAAGATTTGGTTTTTATTTTTTTGTTATTCTCCTCTGATTTGATTGGTAATGAATTTAGTTAATTTATTTCCCTGGACTATGTTTTATCTGTGACAGTAGTTGGTAAATAATCTCTCCCTGGTTTTACCTCAATCCGTGAGTTTTCAGTTGTAATTTTCTATCTCTTGCTTGGTTGAGGAGGTGAGTGACGTGGTGACTTTCATGGGTACCTGGCATCCAGCCAGTGTCAACTCATCACATGTACTATTTACAGTATGCATGAAACACACCTCATTCAGCAGTACCATTTTTGGAATATTTTACACGTACTTAAAACTTTTGCTTGATCCTTCACTCTGACTAAAACTTGCAGCATGACATTTATACTGAAGTTTTAATTAACTCTATTTTATTTTTGGGACTTATTAAGGGAATCTTTTTACATCGCAGTGATATGAGGCCACTGCAGCTTCTCCTCAGCATGCAATAAAATATATATTACTAAAATCTGTAAATTACTTTTCCTACCTAATGTAAAAAAATTGTGGCTTGAAGATTTTCACTGCTGACACTCAGAAAGGCAACTCTCTTGACTTCTGCTGTTAGGAGGAAGAGCAGATGCAGGCAGTACACTCTGCCTTGTTCGCCTTCTCTTACTGTTTCAAAATCCTTTTTCTTGTAAGTTACATACAAGCAAAATATGTGTTTTCATTTCTAAATTATTGCGACGCAGTGTACACGGCCACGAGGGCGACGTCCGGCTAGCAGAGGGTCTGTGGCCGACACCCAGCTGCATAAACTGCCAGCCCCCCTTGGCGCCCATAGGCCTCAGGCTGGGCTGGCTTGCGGACTGATCTCGCTGCTGAAGGGACGAGAATAAGGAGTAGCACATTTGCTGGGGGTGAAGGTCGGTTTATTGATGGCACTGGAGCACCAACCAGAGGATGGCACCAACCAGCGAATGGCCCCAAGGAACTAGAGAAGCAGGGTTTTAAAGAAAGGGGGTGTACAAGGAAGGGATCCACAGTGAGCCAATGGGGAAAGGTGAAGGGAGGAACTTAACAGAACAGACATACAGAGGAACCCAATAAATACAAAGTAAAGGAGGGGCCCCGGGACCACAGCCAACCACAGCCCCCAGAGAGAAGAAGGTTCTCGAAAGCCAGGAGGAGTGGGGGGTGATTGACTGGGCCCAGGGAGGAGGAAAAGTTTACTTAGAAGGAGAAAAGGGTGAGGAGGAATTATATAACTTAAGTAACTGACACAACTGAGGGCAGGGGTAACCATGGTAACATAACTGACAGTAAGGCTATGGCGGGAAAACTGGGGAGGGCAGAACCATTTACATGGAACAGGGAGAAACAACACATAAAATGGGGGAGTACTACAAGAAACTTAACAATACACTACAACATCTCCCCGTTTTTTACCAAATAAAATTAGAATGAATGAAAAGGTCCATATAAAACTTAAAATGCAGGGATCCACAGCCAGTCTTTGCCAAGTGCCTTCTCTAGATAGAGTCCATCGGCCCATGGGTAGCTAGATGCTGGAGCGGTGGCCCCCCTTCATCCGCGGCTCTTTCTGCCTCCGAAGAGAGGTCGAAGAAGAGGGGTCGCTCATCTCTGTGGGTTCGATGTGATATGTGCTTGTACTTGGCGCTGTCAGTTTCTCAGGACCAGCTCATGGATCAGGGGAGTGAAATTCAAAAGTGAGTTGGGGAGATGTACTAAAAGACAAAAGGATAACAGTTAAAGCACAAAAAACTTAAACAGATGGTTATGCCCCAAATAACCAACTAAGATTCGAAATAAGGGGGGAGGAAGCTGGAGCAGAGAATTGGGATTCATAAATAAATGGAAAATCAAAGGGTGGAGGGGAAGAAGGAGGAGATGGCTCTTCTGTGAGGAGGAGAGATCTGGAGAGAAGGATGGTCTTCTATGAAAGGGCTTCCTCCGCCGCCACCAACACGCTTCCCAGACCTGTGGCACCGCCTCCTTCTGCGTCCTCTGCTTCAGGATGAAGGGCCTGACCCATTTGGATGGTATCCATCGGGGGCCTGAGGGAGTGGACACGCAAGCATATCCTCTCCCCCAGGTCACCAGGTCAAAGGGCCCCTCTGTCTGCCAGGTCTTCGGATCCTTGACAAGAACCAGAGGCCTGGCTTTAGGCTGCAGCTGCTGGTGACTGCCGAAATTCCAGACCACTGGAGGATTCTGGTTGTCAAAAGAGCAGTTTAGAAAGTGGAGAGTATAAAGCGCTCTTGACAACCGGACGTGGGGTGTCTCCACCTTCACTGCCGCTTGTTGATGTGATAGTATCTTCTTTAGGCTCTGGTGGGCCCTCTCTACCATGGCTTGGCCTGTCGGGGAATAGGGGATGCCAGTCTTATGGACTATTCCCCATTGCTGCAGGAAGCTCCGCAGCTCCTTGGAGGTATACGCAGGGCCATTGTCTGTTTTTAAGGCCCTAGGGATGCCCAAGACAGCGAATGCCTGAAGCAGATGCTTCTGGACATCCGCGGCCTTTTCCCCTGTGTGGGCAGAAGCGTAGATAGCCCCGGAGAAGGTGTCCACTGAGACATGGACGTAACACAATCGACCAAAAGAAGGAATGTGTGTTACATCCATTTGCCACACCTCACAGCTCGCCAAACCTCGGGGATTAGCCCCTGAGGCAATGGTGGGCATCTGGTCTTTCTGGCATTGGGGACATGTGGCCATGATCGCCTTGGCCTGATCTTGGGTCAGGCTGAATTGCTGGACCAGGCCAGGTGCGTTCTGATGGAAGAGTTGGTGGCTGATCTTAGCTTGGCCGAACACATCTGGGAGTGGGTCCTCCGTGACAGCAGCCGCGGCCGGGGAATCGGCATGATGGTTGCCCTCAGCTATGAACCCAGGCAGGTCAGTGTGCGATCTCATATGCATTACATAAAATGGATGCTCGCTGAGGGAGACTAAGTCGACGAGCCTACTAAGTAGTTCAAATAACTTTTGGTTTGAGACCTCCTGAAGAACTGCAGATTGAGCTCTGGACACCACACCGGCAACATACGCAGAATCTGTTACCAAATTGAAAGGTCCTGGGAACATCTGGAATGCCCTGACGACTGCGTCCAACTCAGCGATTTGTGGAGAACCCTCTACAACAGCAACATCTGTCTCCCACTGCTGAGTCTGAGGATCCTTCCAAGTCATCACTGACTTGTGGGATGCTCCAGATGCGTCTGTGAAAACTGTCACTGCATCCAGGGGCTCCTTGCTCTGGACCCTTTTTAGAGATAATTTAAACCCCGAATTAAATAATTTGTGGACCAGCCGATCTACTGCGATGCGCCCAGTGTAACTGTCCAACGCAAACTGAAGGTTTTCATTTGTTTGCAGCAGTTCATTGAAGGTCTTCAATTTTAGTTGGCCCGATTCTAATTCAATTGGTATGTAAATGCATGCGAAATCGCATCCTGCCAACTCCCTGATCCTCGATCTTGCATTGAGGATCAGTTTCGCTACCAACTCCTGTGGCCTTGTCATTCTTTTGGACTGGTGGTGACTCAGAAAGACCCACTCTGTGATTAAGAGTTTGTCTCCTGAGCCTTGGTCCTTTAAGATCTCGTCCCACTGGTGGATTATGCCATGGAGGTGTGGCAACTTTCCCAGAATGATGAATTTGAAAGGCAGGCCCGGATGGTAGTGATGGGCCTGCCTGGCCGAAATAGCCTTTTGGATCTTCTCCAAAGCTACCTGAGCCTCTGGGGTGAGAGCCCTAGGGGAACTAAGCCCCTCTCCCCCCTTTCAATAAATCGAAAAGGGGGGCCAGGTCCTTGGTAGAAATGCCCAGCCAGGGTCTCACCCAATTTAAAGACCCACACAGTTGATGGACATCCGCTAGGGTCTGGACTTTTGTCCGGATAGCAAATTTTTTCAGAACAATGATCCGCTTAGTGATGTCAAGGCCCAGGTACCTCCAAGGTGGCATCCTCTGAATCTTTTCTGCCTGGAGCTCGAACCCTGCAGTAACCAATGCATTGGTTGTCAGGTCAAGCGCATGGGCAAGTAGACTGTCGTCGGGCGCACACACGAGGATGTCGTCCATATAATGATGGATCACGACGGCATCCCCGAGGGCTGTACGTAGGGGGGACAGCAGAGAAGCAACGTACCATTGACAGATCACAGAGCTGTTCTTCGTGCCCTGGGGAAGGACCCGCCAATGGTAGCGCTTGTCTGGGGACTCACGGTTGATAGAAGGAACTGTGAACGCAAAACGCGGGGCATTGTCAGGGTGTAGAGGAATTTGGAAAAAGCAATCTTTAATATCCACAACCGCCAAATTCCAGTTTCGGGGGAGCATTGCTGGGGAGGGCATCCCTGGCTGGAGATACCCCATGTCGACAATTTGATCGTTAATTTGCCGGAGGTCAGTCAGGCGCCTCCACTTATCTTTATTGGGCTTTTTGATGAAAAATACTGGAGAATTCCAGGGAGACATAGTCTCCACGATGTTGCCCTTAATTAGCTGCTCCTGAACGAGCTCGTTGAGCGCCTTCAATTTTTGTTTGTTAAGTGGCCACTGCAAGACCTGTACTGGTTTATCTGTCAGCCAATCCAGCTTCCAGGTCCGGCGCTCCTCAGTGGCCACTGCCCGAAAAACCTGGGGAGCCTTTGGCAGGTCAATTTTGGCCCCCCACTGGGCTAGTAGGTCTCTCCCCCAGAGAGGCTCGGTGTAATCTAATACGAACGGGCGTACTGAAGCCAATTGCCTTTCTGGCCCCATAATTTGCACAATACTCCTTGATTGTTTGGCCAATTGAAGCCCTCCTACACCTAGAAGCGCGCTGGTGCCGTTTTGCAAATCCCAATGTGACGGCCACTCCCGAGAGGGAATGATCATCACATCTGCCCCTGTGTCCAGGAGACCCCTGACAATTTTACAGTCCCCGCCCAACGAGAGCTGACAAGTTAGGCGGGGCTTCTCCCTCCCAACTACCTGCGCCCAGGCCACCGTTGGAGGTGATGATTTCTTCGATGTCTCCTTCCAGTGGTCTTTATCTGGAAACCGGATGGCCTGGGCAATGACTTGACCCTTGGGGAGGAAGAGTGGGGGTCGGACACAGTACAGCCCTACCGCGAAACGGTCCCGGCCGGTAGTGACCAAACCCGGGACGATGTAAATGTCTCGCGGCATGTGCTTTGTGTCTCCGACGACAGTCCACCCGCAACGTCCTAAACTCCTCCAGCGACCCAGATGTTGGAGGTCGACAGACACCAGCTGTAAGTCACTGTTGGGAAGGTGTAGATCCCTAGTGAGCTGCAGCCTGTATGGGGAAGCAGAGGACAACAAGGTGGTGAATGCAGGTAAAGACAGAATACCACAGGTGTAGTTTGTCAAGTCCGGTGTAAGCAAAGACAAATCCGGTAAGGCATGCGGCGGCTCTCTCTTCTCTCCTCCCTCCCCGCCAGATGTTTCGGTGCCCGCCACACTTATGTCCTCGTGCAGGGAGGGGCTGCGCTCAGATCTTAGTTTTTTGGTTCTTTTTCTTTTTCCTCCTTCCTCCTCCTATATTCTAAATAGTCTTGTTTCATGGGGCACTGGGGCATCCAGTGACCCACTTTGCCACACAAGTGGCAGGGTGAGTAGCCGCAGTTCTTCGGCCGGACCCAGGTGTTAACGGTCCGGCGGCGGGGGCAGCTTTGGCATCGATGAACTCTGGCTCTGGGAACTCGGCGAAGGCCATGGATGATCTTCTTGGGCGTGCTGCCAATGGAACCCTACTGGCCACCGCTTCTATCATGGCCTCTACAGTGGGCCGGGGACTCCGAGGGAGAGCTCTGATGGCACGTCTGCACTCCGTGTTGGTGTTATAGTATGCCATTTGCCGGAGCATCTCTTCCCTTTCCCTCTCTCCCGGCACCTGCGCTGCCACGAACCTGTAGAGGCGCTCTATGAAGGCCATATAGGGCTCCGGCGCGCCCTGCGCGCCTGATTTCCTCCACCCCCCATTGGGAGGTGGTGGTTGCGAGCTTATAAAAAGCTCGCTCCGCAGCCTTCCCAGTCTCCACAAACTGCTCTGTAAACAGAGCCTTTGCCTGTGCTGCCCCGCTTGTCCATTGCCCTGCGCCCACCAGATGGTCTTCCGACAGCACCAGGCCATCCGCGTCATGAGACGTGGAAGGACTCCCCCAAAGTGTTGGGAGAATCTCCATGATCTCCCTCCTCCACTCAGCCACCCAGACCCTGAATTCCATGGGCCCAGTAAGGCTAGAGAAGAGGGCCCTCAGGTCCACAGGCACCAGATCTCCCTGCGCAAGGGCCGAACGAAGGAGCCCCCGGAAGTACTCGGACTCCCGGGTAAACTCCCTCTGGGCCTTGCACAGTTCCTTGATCCGTGCCTGTGCCAAAGGTGTCCATAGGCCCTGGGAACCCCCTTCCCCGCTAAGGTGGTACGTAACCGGGGTGGCTTCCAATAAAGGCACCTGCCCTGGCTTCCGGTCATCCACTTCCCCCCCCCCACCCCTGGAACACAAAGTGTGGGAACCGGAATGGGAGGTTAGGCGGGGCCTGGCACTGAGGTGGGGCGAAGGCATGGGCGCGGCAAACTACCCCTCTCCGCCTCTCCTTGGAGGTGGAGTGAAACACGGAGGAGGAGTTGGGGAGGAGTCAACTGTGGGCGGAACTGTGGACGGAGTATGGGGAGGAGCCAAGGGAGGAACCGAGGGTGAAGTAACAGAAAGAGGGGTTGGGTCAGGGGGAAGGAAGGGGTTGGCTTTGGGAAGAAAGGGATTAGGAGGAAAAGAAGGAGCCTTGGTGGGAACGACCGCGTGTTCCCCGCCATTTTGGGCTCCATGGGAGCCATTTTGTGTTTCATCAACAAACCAAACAAACTTTGGGGCATTAACCGGGGACTTGGGGACAGGGATAGAGGGATTGGGAAGAGAACTCCGAAGAGCTTGGCCAGGGCTCTTTGGAGGGGGAGGCCAAGCAGGTCGAGGGGGAGCAGGGACAGGATGGACCCCCTGCTTCTTGTCAGCCTTCAGGATCCCCCTCAAGGGCTCCTGCCTAGGGGTAGAGGGTAAGAACTGAGGGGCAGGAACAACAGAACTAGGAAAACCGGGGACCAAACTAGAACTTGAGGGACTTTTCCTCAATTCCCCTGACGGACGGAGTGTAGCATACACTCTGCCCGCCCAGTATGCCACGGCTGACAGATTAGTTTCCCCAGAGTTAACGGCATTGTCTAATTTTGCCACAATGGCTGCCCAAAACCGTGGCTCCCCAACAAGTTCTGGGGAAACTTCAGGGAATTGGAAAAAGACCCATTTTGTTAACAACTTCAACTCTTTCTTGGGGGCTTGGTAACCACCCCCAAGCAACAAACCTTTAACAATGTAATAAACTCCTTTTTGGGTTTTTCCCAAGCTAGCACCCATAGCACACTTCTAAGCCAGCAAACACTGTCTTAAAAGGGGAAAAACCACTGGTGTTACGCCACCCGCCCAGAAAATAAGAAGAAACTAAAACACCAAAATGCACGCTGCCGGCCCCTGCTCCCCTCACTGTCCCCAAGTCTGGGGGTTCAATGGAAGGAAAAAATGAATTTGGGTGGTGGGTCCGGGCCCCAAGTCTGGGGAAGCCGGCCCCACAGGAAATGGAAAACAAAAAACGCGGGAGTGAGGACTGTCCCCAAGTCTGGGGTTTCAGCCCTCAAGGGTAAAGGGTAGGGAGTCGGTCCCCAGCGGAGGGCATAAACTCCCAAGGAGGGTTAAAAAGACAGGGGGGAAGCCGCTGAGAGTCCCCAGGTCAGGGCCAGGGCTTACCTGTCCAGTGGAGGCAGAAACAAAATCCGGGCGGAGGTTCTCGTCCTCAAGGTCCTCCTCGATGGGTGCAGGGAGTTGCGACCTTGATCCTCCGGGAGCGCTGCCCCTAAAACAGAGCCTGCTACAACCTGAGGTAGCTTGGCAGCCAAGAGGAAATTTGTACTTCCAGGCCGCCTGGTCTGGTGGTCAGCTGTCCACTTGGAGACCCCACGCTGGGCATCAAACTGTGGCGGAGTGTACGCGGCCACTAGGGCGACATCCGGCTAGCAGAGGGTCTGTGGCCGACACCCAGCTGCATAAACTGCCAGCCCCCCTTGGCGTCTATAGGCCTCAGGCTGGGCTGGCTTGTGGACTGATCTCGCTGCTGAAGAGGACGAGAATAAGGAGTAGCACATTTGCTGGGGGTGAAGGTCGGTTTATTGATGGCACTGGAGCACCAACCAGAGGATGGCACCAACCAGCGAATGGCCCCAAGGAACTAGAGAAGCAGGGTTTTAAAGAAAGGGGGGTGTACAAGGGAGGGATCCACAGTGAGCCAATGGGGAAGGGTGAAGGGAGGAACTTAACAGAACAGACATACAGAGGAACCCAATAAATACAAAGTAAAGGAGGGGCCCCGGGACCACAGCCAACCACAGCCCCCAGAGAGAAGAAGGTTCTCGAAAGCCAGGAGGAGTGGGGGGTGATTGACTGGGCCCAGGGAGGAAGAAAAGTTTACTTATAAGGAGATAAAGGGGGAGGAGGAATTATATAACTTAAGTAACTGACACAACTGAGGGCAGGGGTAACCATGGTAACATAACTGACAGTAAGGCTATGGCGGGAAAACTGGGGAGGGCAGAACCATTTACATGGAACGGGGAAACAACTACAAGAAACTTAACAACACACTACAACAAATTATTGCTGAAATTTAAGGATGAATCTTAATAAGCATAAAGGGCTATGTTTTTTCCTTCTCCAGTCTTTACACCTCATCTTCCCCTTGATTTTATTGTTTTTATTAAGTGGAGCATAAAGTGGTTGAATCAATCCCAAATGCTCCCAAAATTTCCCAAATAACTTCGGAATTAATTTGAATTTGCAGTGAGCCTATTTACATGCATACCCTGCCCAGATATCTCCATCAAAAGACAAACGTTTGAAATGTCACTGTGGACTGAAGGCTTCTGCTCAATATTCCACGTACAGTGAAAGAGCAGTGCATGGACCCTCTGTTGGCACCACTTTGATAATCTCATTTGGGATCCCCATCTTGACCCTCTGGTTTGAAGCCAGACCTTCTTAAAATAAGAAGGAACTCTTTGCTGCTGACCACAATAGGGTTCAAGAGGATAAAATGTCAATTACTCTGCCTTTACATAGTTTTTGGCAACATAATCCTACAGTCTTCCCCTCTGTAACCTTCTATATTCTTCAGTTCACAGATGTACTGCAACCTCTGAATTCATAGTCACCACCCTTGCTTTTTATTATATGTCAGTCAAGCCTTGTGCTCAATGCAGAATCATTATTTTCCTCATAGATTTTCCTATAATTCTTCTCACTACATTATCCAAGAGCTTTGTAAGGACTGCCTTTATCCTTATAATCTCCATCAAATGAAGTGTTGTTATTTTCCTAGTCTTAGGTAGGAAGAGATAGGTCATGGTGAAATCAAAGTGTTCAGAAGAGTGCATTAATTGTAGGTGTCCATTTTAAATGAGGGAGGAGCTGACTTTCTCAAAAGGATTAGCTTTACTAGAGCATGTTACAAGGTGCACAACACAGATTTCATTGATTTCCTTAGCAGCAGAAAGCGCTCAGCATTTCCTTATTTCCTGGTGGCAAACATATCTGCAAGTACTCACCATCTCTGCAAATTATTCTGTACTTGATGACAGATGGTCACTGGGGTATCTGTGGCTGAATATCTCTAGAGAGTCTTTGGACAAGGTGAGATTTAGTCATTTCATGGCAAATATGTCTACAAGGAGATAAATGAGGGATGGATTCCTGCTGATGACATTCATGTAGGAAATGTTAACGGAAATTTCAGTACAGAATTTCTAAAAGTGTATTTGAAAAATTCCTCATCTAGTGCCACAGAAAGAAGCCCAAAAAGCAGCAAAATTCTGTAAATAAAAGGCATTTGTAGTATTTGTTACCAGAGGTACATACATAATTAAGAAAGCACCCAGTTCCAGAAAATTCTGCAGGGAATTTCTTGTCTCCAGGAGAGTAAGAATGAATCTCATTAAAACCTTCATTTGAGGTTTTCTTCCTGTGCAGTATAATAGATATTCTGATATTGTCTTTGAAGGGACAATAGGTTTCTGAGGCTAATGCATTCCTGATGGAGCATAAAGCATAAACAGGGAAATGTCTTTAAACTCAGCTTTCCCATGTGTTACAGATGACATTGCTCTGAATGCTCCCCTCCTTTTTTCTTCTCCCAGATTTTTGGCTGAGCATGGCACCATATGCTCTGGAATATCCCTTTGGGCATTTGGGGTTCCTGTTTTGTCCACTCCCAATTCCTTGTGCACCTCCAGCCCAATCACTGCTTGGGTGAGGAGCAGAAAACATGCTGTGCAAGTCCAGCTCAGCAAAACTGGAAACAACCCTGAATTATCAACACCATTTTCAGCACAAATCCAAAGCAAAATCCCAAACTGTGAAGAAAATTAACTCCGCTCCAGCCAAGCCCATCACATCATGTCACAAGCAGTGAAATCACTAAGTTTTATTTTCTACAGCAAAGTAAGAGTATGCAGAAAATGCTGCTATAGTCTGTGCTTGCTAAGGACTGCTGCCTGCCTTCATCACGATGAGGCCCAGGAGGTTTTTTAAACTGTCAAATGCTCAAACACTCCACTCATCCCACAGGAAGAATATGGGGGAGCCCTTCCTAAAAAATCCACCTA